>NW_006410674.1:12907-13410 GCF_000296735.1 Chrysochloris asiatica | reverse complement strand
AACAAGTTTCAAAATCCCTTCTGAAATTCATTTTGTGTTTTCTTTCTTTCTTGTCTTTTTAATACTTTTTTTCTTCATGTATGGTATTCATGATGGCATCCCACTAATGTTTTGGTCTTTGGTCACTAGTGTCTAATGAATCAAATCTGCTCTACAGATGGTCTCTAAATTCAGGTATTATTGAAAAAAGGTATTTACAATGAAGAAGTCACTGGTCATGCAAAAGTTTATCATGCAAACTCTAGCATCATCAAGATCATATTTTCCTGATACTGATCTTTCCTCTTTGTTTGCAGCTTTCACATTCCAATTAACAGTAATTATCAGTGCATCTTGATTGCATGTTTCATCAGTTTCAGACTGAGTGGTTTGGTGTAATTCTTCAGTTTCTTCATCATTGGTTTCAGAGGTTTGTGCATAAATTTGAATAATAGCCATATCAATTGATCATCCTTGTAGCCGTGTGGATATCATCCTATCACAGACAGCACTGTACTTAAAAA
>NW_006410674.1:11975-12611 GCF_000296735.1 Chrysochloris asiatica | reverse complement strand
TTGATAAGAATGTTGTTTATTGGTCCAGTGGTGAGGATTTTTGTTTTCTTCACATTGAGATTCAATCCATACCAAAGGCTGTGTTTCTTGATCTTCATCAGTAAATGTTTCAAGAAGTACTCTTCACTTTCAGCAAGCAAGGTTGTATTATCTGCGTATCACAGGTTGTTAATGAGTCTTCTTCCAAACCTGACGCCGCGCTTTTCTTCATTCAGCTTCTCATATTATTTGCTCAGGATACATGTTGAATAAGTATGGTGAAAGAACACAACCTTGTCGCACACCTTTCACAATTTTAAACATTCAGTGTTCCCATGTTCTATTCTAACAAGTGCTTCTTGGTCCAGGTACAAATTTCTCAAAAGTACAATTAAGTGTTCTGGAATACTCATACTTCGCAATGTTGTCCATAGCTTGTCATGATCCACACAATCAAAAGCCTTTGCATAGTCAAGAAAGCCTAGGTAAACATCTTTCTGATATTCTCTGATTTCAGCCAAGATCCACCAGACATCAGCAATGATATTTCTCATTCCACGGACTCTTCTGAATCCAGCTTGAACCTCTGGAAGTTCTCTGTCAATGTATGAGTGTAGCCGTTTCTGTATTACCTTTAGCAAAACTTTACTCGCTTGA
>NW_006410674.1:9330-10400 GCF_000296735.1 Chrysochloris asiatica | reverse complement strand
ACATCAATGAGGGGCCCTGGTGGCACTTCAGGTTGGGTATTGGTTTTTCAGTTCAAACCCACCAGTTGTGTCAAGGGAGAATGATGGGGTCATCTGCTCCCTTGATGATTGAAAGTCTGAGAAACTGTATCTAGGAACTCTATGAGTCAGAGTTGACTTCATGGCAGAGCGGTTGGTTTTTGGTTTTGGTAACAAGAAGTAGAAGTCGATTAGTTAGTGAATTTGTCTCTGCTCTCCCAAAGAAGGGACTCACAGAAAAGGGCGTTGGATCAAGGGAAGACCACTATACTCTGCAAATCAGGCTTCTTAATGATTCTAGTAAGAAAATAATCAGAAACTGCTTTTGAAAAACATCTATCATCCTGTCTCAGTAGGGACTACCATTAATTTCAGGATTGAAGATGGCTTGGCATCTTCCTGGTATTCTTAAAGCACAATAAATAAGCAGCTAACTTAAAAAAATGAAAAAAAATTTTTTTTTGTAAGCTCATGGCAAAATGAGGTTGAAAGGCAATTGGAAATTTCCTATGAACTTTATGAAGCTCCCTCATATCTCTTATGGAAAATAAACTCATTAAAATACAGAAAACATGTTCACAATACTTTACTAGTTCCTCAAAATGAAAAGATAGTCAGCATTTCTCCAATTATTTTACAATCCCATGTGCTGTGTTTACATTTTGTTTCAGTCAGAATACAGAGAAAATCCATGCATTATATATGTTTGCTGTATATGCTAATTATTTTTAAGTTTTAGGTTTCCACTTTGTGTCTTTCCTTTCTTTGATGTTTATGTTTGCTTGCTTATTGTTGTTGCAGAAACCAGCCTCTTAGTACTGTATATTTTTCAGTTTGGACTTTGCTATTTGTATTATTAGGAAACAGTTACAAAAGCAAGATTGTCATCATTCTTTGTAATACTCAGATTATTCCATCTTTAGACCATGGAAGAGAAAGGTGTTTGTTAGCTAATGTCATTATGGTTCATATTAAAAAAACTTCATAATTGTTGTTAAGTGATGTTTAGTCAGTTCTGACTCATAGTGACCCTATAGAGGATTTCCTAGGAG
>NW_006410674.1:7591-8895 GCF_000296735.1 Chrysochloris asiatica | reverse complement strand
GACAAGAAATGGCATAAATCGAAGAAGGCTTTCACCAAATTCTGCAAGAAGTGGCAGGTCGATGATGGCAAGAAGCAGCTGGAGAAAGCCTTCAGCAGCATGAAGAAGTACTTCCAGGTCATCCTCATCATCACTCACACCCAGAGGCACTTGTATCCCTTGCTCCAGAAGAAGGCCCACCTGATGGAGATCCAAGTAAACAGGGGCACAGTGGCTGAGAAGCTGGCCTGGGCCCTGGAGAAGCTGGAACAACAGGTGTCTGTGAGTCAGAAGTTCAGGCAGGCTGAGACAATTGATGCCATCAGGGTGACCAAGGGCAAGGGCTACAAAAGGCTCCCCAGATTCTGACATACCAAGAAGCTACTCCACAAGGCCTACTGAGGCCTGCAGAAAGTTGTGTGTATTGGGGCCTGGCATCCTGCCCTAGTGGCCTTCTCTGTGGTGCATACTGGGCAGAAGGACTACCATCATGTCACTGAGATCAACAAGAAGTTCTACAAGATTGTCCAGGGCTACCTTATCAAGGATGGCAAACTGATCAAAAACAATGCATCCACTGATTGTGATCTGTCTGATAAGAACATCAATCCTCTGGTCACTATAGTGAAGTGACCAATGACTTTGTCATGCTGAAAGGCTGCGTGGTTGGGACCAAGAAGCGAGTGCTCACTCTGTACAAGTCCTTGCTGGTATAGATCAAATGTGTGGAAGATTGACCTCAAGTTCATTGACACCACCTCCAAGTTTGGCCATGGTTGCTTCCATACTGTGGAAGAGAAGAAGGTGTTCATGGGACCACTTAATAAAGACTGAGTTGCAGAGGAAGAAGGAGCTTAATGTGTACAGCTGGTGGGGTCTTAATAAAAACAATTTTCCAGTCAAGCAAAACAAAACAAAACAAAAATTCAATATTTTCTAACTCTTAAAGAATGTTTTGTTTTGGTTTTTTTTTGCTGTTGTTGTTGTTTTTGCAGAAAGGAAAAAAGACCACAGTGAAAAATTTATTTAGACACTAAATAAATAATTATGAAAAATGCAAAACTAAAAGGAAGCATTTTAAGCAAAGAACAACAAACATGTATTAGATAAATTCACTGAAAAAGAAAATGGGTAATTATTTAGCCATCAGACAATAAAAACAACAGGCCAAAAGTCCTAAATGAGGTAAGGAAGAATATTTTATAATACTGAAGATCACAAGCCACAAAGAAGATATTACAATTATTGATGTGCTAGAAGACTTCAAAAAATTTTGATAACAAATATAATTAAAAGATAATGAAAAATTTCCCTCAACTTTTGAA
>NW_006410674.1:4848-6222 GCF_000296735.1 Chrysochloris asiatica | reverse complement strand
ACAGGGTTTCTGAGGCTGTAAATCTTTACAGGAGCAGAAAGTCTCATTTTTCTCTGGCAGAGCAGCTGGTAATTTCAAACTGCTGACCTTGTGGTTCGCAGCCAGATTCGTAACCACTACTCTACCAGAGCTCCTTTTATAATAGATTAGTATAAAAATATGGACCTTAGTAATACAGATAATATTGCTGAATTTGCATATGAAATATTTGTGAAAATTGATTACAAGAGAAATGCCAAAGAATAAACCACTCAAAAATTTCTATAATCAGAAGACAATAAAATTATAAATTAATGGCAGGGCTCAAAACAAACTTACAAAAAAACCTGAAGGAGTTCTTCATCCTAGAATTTATAAAATAAATAAACACACAAGTGAAGCTTATTTATTAAAACACTCCTTGGTCAAAGTGGAAATCCAAAATGGGATTTCAAGATTTCTTTTTCTTATTTGTCTCATCTAAAATTTACTAATGTTATTAGTTTTTTCAAATAATCAAGTCTTAACTGTTCATCTAAAGTTCTGGTGTGGCACTATTACAATAAGCACTGGTCTGCAAACCATAAGAATTATGGTTCAAATCTATCATCTGCTTCTTGGAAACTCTATACAGGTCCGCGATGAGTCAAAACTGACTGGATATACTTATACCTCAACTGTTAATCTAGTCTATTTTACACTTTAAAAAAATTAATTAATATTCTTACATTTACCTTTAAAAAAACAGCAGTTTATTTTACTACTTAATCTGATGGGCCTTTTTTAATTTCTTGAGTTAGCTACTTAGCTTAATGATTTTACTCTACAAGCATATACTAATATACTCATTAAAAGTCTAATTTCTTTCTATAAGCTTGGCTTTAGTTTTATCTTTAACTTTTGTTATATAGTACATTCATTCTAATTCAGTACAAAATATACTTTAATTACTTTTATCACTTCTTCTTTGACACTTGGGATTATTAAAAAGAGTAATTGTTAATTTAAAAGTATTCAAAAATTATCTTACTTATAATTTTTATTACAGTGTGGCCACAGAATATTAGTATAAATTTCAATCCCTGGAAACTTTTGTGATTTGATTTTTGGCATAGCATGTGAAAGTATTTTGAAATGTTCTTGTTTTGCAGAATAATATACATTCATTGTCATGTTCTTTTAGGTTGTTTGCTGATTATGTATTTCTTTCTTTTATTTTTCTAAGTTTTTATTGTGAGGTTTACATGGGAGAACATCTGTTTTACATTCATCCCATCGTATTTCATTTTATTGCAATGATTACAATCCCCTCCATGCATCATCAAATAACCAAACAGTTCACCCCACAGGCCCATCCCTCCCCACCAGCCATCAGCACACAACCCCTCTCCCTCC
>NW_006410674.1:3213-3890 GCF_000296735.1 Chrysochloris asiatica | reverse complement strand
CTTGATTGCTCCTGGACAAACAGCTTACTTGTTCTTGTAGTAATCAATCAGACTGCTGTTATTGTTTTAGATTTTATCTGCCGGTCTTTCTTTCACGATGTATCTTCTATTCTTCTAGACACTCCAGGCTGGTCTACTTGCCCTTTCCAGTGGAAATTTCCTACCTCAGACAATTCTGGATGGGGTTCTGGAGTCCACCTACGGTCTTATGCAATAATAAGCCTCCACAGGAAGCTTCTTTCATTGGGCACCTTCTAGCCCCCATTTAAGGTATTCCAATCAGTTGTAGGCTGAAGACAGACTTACAAGCTTTCTGTAGTGAGGTTTCTGGCTATTCCTTTTGCACACCCCCCCACACACAAGTGTCTATTTTACGATAGTAGGCAAGGGAAACCAAGATTCAAAAGACAGTCAAGCATTATTTCCCTCTTTACCCCTTAAAACCATGCCTCAATGTCTGTATCACAGAGCCCTGTTGTTCCAAGGTTGTACGTACCTCATCATTTACCTCTGTCCCACTTAGCCCATGGGAACCTGCCTAACTGTTTTCCCATCAGCCTTGTTCTTCCATTCCCTTCCCCATTCTTGTCTATTATCCTCACCTGCCCAACCAGCACCCAAGCTATCCTGTGTCTATTCCATACCCTGTGCTCTATCTTCCCCTCCCTCCCACCCCT
>NW_006410674.1:0-1298 GCF_000296735.1 Chrysochloris asiatica | reverse complement strand
CTTATACCTGGCCATTTTGCTGAATCTTCCAATGTCAGGTAGCTTTTTTACTGAGTCTTTGGGGTTGTCTATGTATAGGATCATATCTTCTGCAAATATAGAGAGTTTTATTCCCTCTTTGCCAATATGGATGTTTTTAATTTCCCTATCTTGCCATGTAGCTCTGGCTAAGACTTCCAAAACAATATTGAATAGGAGTGGTGACAAAGGGCATCCTTGTCTGGTTCCTGTTCCCAAAGGGAAGGCGTTCACTTTCTCTCATTTGAGAGTAATGTAGGCTGTTGGTTTTGTGTATATGTTCTTGATTATGTTGAGGAATTTCCCTTGAATTCCTACATTGTTCAGTGTTTTTATCAGGAATGGATGTTGGATTTTTCAAATGCCTTTTCTGCATCAATCAATATGATCATGTGGTTCTTTTCCTTTTTCTCATTTATGTGGTGGATTACACTGATGGCTTTTCTAATGTTAACCCATCCTTGCATCCCTTTTATGAAACCATTTGGTCATGATGTATTATTTTTTTTATATGGTGCTGGATTCTGTTGTCTAGGTTTTTTGTTGAGAATTTTAGCATCTATGTTCATGAGGAGCTCCTTTGAGTTTGTTGTTGAAGTTTTGTTCTGTTCTGGACTCTGCTATCTTTCACCTGAGTTTCAGGTGGTGTTGCATGTCTGTTGATCTCTGATTGTTGTCTGTTCTTGTTGGTTTTCATTCCAAAGAAATCCCTATAGGATGTTTTGGAGTGCTGAATTGGCTTTGACAAAATCTCTTAGCTTCTGTTTATACTGGATGTTTTGATTGCACCCTCATAATAGATTGACAATTTTTCTAGATAGATGATTCTTGGTTGGCAGTTTTTTGTTTTCTTTTTTCCTTTTCAGGTTTTCTATATGTCTCCCCATTGCCTTCTTGCCTGCATAGTTTCTGCTGAAAAGTCAGAGTTTAATCTGATTTGCTTGCCTTTGTAAACATCAATTCTCTTTTCCCTGGCTGTTCTTAGATTTCTGCTCCTTTCTGTTTTCAGTGTATTGTCCATTTCTTATATTTTATTATTGATTATTTGGACATCCTTTTGCAGGTTTTGAATTGTTTCCAATGCTGTATTGATCTTGTTTGATTGTACTTGTAGTACTTTCCTGACTGTTTCCTTGTTTTCCTCCACCCCTTTTCAGAGCATTTGAATTTGTTTCCATATCATTCTTCTTAATTCCTTCTCAGGCAAATCCAAAACCTGCTCTTCCTTTTCCTGGACTGCCTTTGTCTGCCTCCAATTCATTTGTCTCAGTTACTCTTTT
>NW_006410673.1:5070-14427 GCF_000296735.1 Chrysochloris asiatica | reverse complement strand
TTTCGAACTGCTGACCTTGCAGTTTGCAGCCCGATTCGTAACCACTACGCTACCAGAGCTCCTTACCAACAATATAGTTCATGTATAAATGTGTGTGTGTGTGTGTCTGTGTATATTGTCAAATGCCATCGAGTCACTTCTTACTCATAGTGGATTTGAACCGACAACGTGTGGTTAACAGTCCAGTTATGCTACAGTGCCCCAACATCACTCATGAGTATATGTGTGTATTTGTATTGTTGTTGTTTTTGAGGAGCAGCTAGTAAGTTTGAACTGCCGAACTTGCAATTCCAACAAACTTGTGGTCTAGTGCACTATCCCACAGTGCCATGTTGTTGCTGTTAACAATTCATACTGACCCTGTATAGGGTTTCTGAGAAGCAGCTGGTGGGTTTGAACTTCATGGTTCACAGTCTAGTGCTGATCCTACAGCACCACATCTGGAACTATAGGACAAGCACTAGTCTGCTGACCACAAGGTTGGTGGTTCAAACCCACTAGCTGCTCCTTAGAAAGAAACCCTATACAGAGTCACAGGGTTACTATGAGTTGGAACCAACTCAACAGCACATAACAATAGCATTAAATAAAATAACATATATATACACACAGACACACACACACATATATATACATGTTCATATATACATATATATAAATAGAGAGAGAGAGAATCCTTGTGTGGTGCTGTTGGATAAGCATTGGACTCCAAGGTCAGCAGTTTAAACTTACCACCTGCTCCTTAGAAACCCTATAACAGGGTCACTATGAGTTGGAACAGACTCAATAGCACTTAACACTAACAAACATATGTGTGTGTGTGTGTGTGTGCGTGCGCGTGCGCGTTCGTGTGTGTGTGTGTGTGTGTGTGTGAAGGACTTCAAAAACCATGAGGGGGCTTTAGAAAGCTTGTGAAAACTCTTTTCGTTCCATTTTTCCACAAAACTTTTGAATCCTCCTGTGTATACTGTGAAAATAGTCACTATTTCCTGCATACATTTAATTCCAAAAGGACAGTGAGCCTGGAAGTAATGGAGATAAAGAAACTGGGATGAGTTCTGGGCCTGTAAGAACGAACTCTGTCCCCAAACACCTTGAAGGTAGCAGATGCTTCTACCGGTGTGGTGCTATAGCATCAGCACTGGACTGCAAACTACAAGGTCAATAGTTCAAACCCACCAGTTCCTCAGAAACCCTATACAGGGTCACTGTGAGTCAGAACCAACTCAACAGCACTTTAATGACAATAAGAGCAACAAGAACAAACTCTGTCCCCAAAGATCTTGAAAGCAGGAGATGCTGCAGCAGCTCATAGGGAAACAAAAGCATCCAGGACCTGCTGTCTTGATGTCAAAATGGCCAGCCGAAGTGTCACCTAACTCCAGCTACTGGATACACAGAGAGAGGAGCCTTCTCAGAGAAGTATCTGGTTCCAGGGAATTTTGTCATCAAGAGCAAATCATATGATACATGAGTCACCATGGAAAACTGAAGCAGGTCTCGGCTCCGGCTTTCCCAGAGATTTCTCTATTAACCGGAGGTGAGTGTAGGTGTGGGATAGTGGAAAAGGTGTGAAGATGACCATGAGAACCACTACGACAATTTATACCACTGTGCAGGACACAGTTCCTATGGCAAGTGGACGTTCCCTTCGATGATAAAGTGGAGCTCTGGCCTCTAAAATCTCTTGGCTTGAAGAAGTCAAACATACTGGAGAAAGAGGTGGCTTAGGGTGTAAGCAGACGGTAAAAGTCTTATTTTGATCGCTGTAGAAGCAATGAAACTCCAATACGGGGAATTTTTGTCTTCATTCTCTAACATCCCACCTCAATAAGATGGATTGATACAGTAGCCCAAACAATGGCTACAACATATCAATGACTGTGAAGCCTGCAGAGGTTGAGGCAATGTTTCATTCTGTGATACAGAAAGCAGTCCAGGAGCCAGAGTGATGGGTGGCAACAAAGTGACCACAACAGCATCCCTTCCCTCTAAGTTTCATTCATTTTATTTTAGCATCGTTCCTTCCAGTCTTCCTTTACATGGATACATAGTTTTACACTCATAATTTATATGTACACACATTGTAGCATTTTGCCTTCTTTTAGGCATATAACATAAACTGTTTCCTTCACATCTCTCCACAGGCCTACTACTTAAAATTTATTGTTGTTGTTGTTAAGTGCCGTCAAGTCGATTCCGACCCATAGCGACCCTGTATAGGGTTTCCAAAGAGCAGCTGGTAAATCTGAACTGCCAACCTTGAAGCTCAAAAGACTTTGCAGTCTGACACATTAACCAAGAGCGTCACTATTTTACTATGCTGACTCTTACAGTCCCCTATGGTTGGACATTTCTGATGGTCCTGGATGTATAACCCTAAAGTTATTCCTACACTGATCATCTTTAATGGGTACAACTGTTTTCCTTCTAGTGAATTGCTTCCTAGAGTCCCTGGGTGGCACAAACAGTCAAATGCTTTGTTACTGCCCATAGAGTTGACCATTCAAGTCCAGCACAAAGTACCTTGGAAGAAAGGACTGGTGATTTCCAAAAGATCCAAACCTCAAATCCACTGTCAACAAGGTGATTCCAAGTCCTAGAGACCCTATAGTGCTGTTAATGCTGTCGAGTCAGTTCTGACTCACAGCAAACCTTTATAGGGTTTCCAAACATTGCCTGATAGGCTGTAAACTGCCGACCTTTGTTAGCAGTCCAGTGCTTATCCTACAGACCCTATAGTGGTGATAGTGGTTATATGCCTTGGAGTCAGTTCTGACTCATAGTGACTCTGCATAAGGTTTCCGAGGCTGTAAATCTTTACGGGAGCAGAAAATCTCATCTTTCTCCTGCAGAATGGCTGGTAGTTTTGAACTGCTTATCTTGAGGTTAGCATCCCAACTCGTAACCACTACACTACCAGAGCTCCCTACAGATCCCATAGGGCAGGGTTAAACTTCTCCTTAAGGTTTCCAAGGCTACAGATCTCTATGGAAGCAGACTGCCACATCTTTCTCTCACGGAGTGGCTGCTGGATTCAAACTGCCCACCATTCAGTTAGCAGCCCAAGGCTTCTTTCAAAAGATCACAGCTGTTGAAACCCAAATGGAACTCAGTTGTACTCAGAGACATATATGGGATGTGCCATGAGTCCGAGTCAACTTGGTGGCAACTGGTTTTTAAAGACTGAAATGATGAGGCCAAAGTTGAAAATATTTTTGCAACATGTTGTTACATTGTTTCCAGCTGGGTTACAATCAGGTTCAGCGCTTATGTGTTGCTGAGGGGCGTAAGCTTGGCAAGGAAAGAGCGATGGACCCGGGAGTAAATAGTCCTGCCCGTTGGTGAAACTCCTGGAACAGCTGAGTCCAGCTCCAAACTCAGACATTCCACTTCTCTGAAGAAAAGCTGGTGTGATGGATACATACATGCTCCATCTACAGCAGAGTCTGGGATGAGTCACCACAGGTTGAAGGAGGCAGGATTTCTTTGACAAGAGATTGAATGGAACCGGGTTTATTGATGAGATGATGCATGTTATGAGCCAATGTGCCTAGGCTATGAGCCATTTCCTTGAAGTACATTTCTCTCTCTACACATGTCACAGGTTTTCTCCTCTGGAGAACCCACACGAAGACAACTGGTTTGGCAGACACTATGTAATCACTTTCCATTTGGTGATCTGGTGTGAGCAGCCCATCAGTTAAAAGGGGAGTTTCCTCAGGCATGTGGTTTGTCTCCAGTCTAATTATAAATGGATGTTCTGGTAAGGTTCTCTCACATGCCCCTGCTCTCTTCTCATCACCTGACCTGTAAGCCTGCAGACATATCTATCCCACCATCTGACCTGCAGATGTTGGTCCAGTAAGTCTCTGCAACCCCATGGGCCAGCAGAAGGCTTCAGCCTGCTACATGATCCACAGATTTGGGACTTACTTACTAGTCCTCATAATTGTATGAGCCATTTCCTTGAAGTACATTTCTTTCTTCTCTTTCTCTGTGTGTCTCTCTGTGTGTCTCTGTCTGTCTGTCTGGCTGGCTAGCTGTCTCTCTCCATCTCCCTCTCTCTCTCTATGTGTGTGTTTGTGTGTACACACACACACACAGAGGCTGTAGGCTAAGCACTGGACTGCTAATTGCAATGTTTGTGGTTCAAACCCACGAGCTGCTCCTTGGAAACCCTATACAGGTTCTCTATGAGTCAGAACTGACTCTATGACACTTAACAGTAATACATACATACAATACATACATACACACACACATTAAGTTAAGTGCTGTTGACTCAGTTCCAACCCATAGTGACCCTGTATTGGGGTTCCAAGAAGTGGCTGGTGAGCTTGAACCGCCAACCTTGCAGTTCAAACCGTCCTTGCAGTCCAGCACATTAACCCACAGCACCACAGCAAGAATATATATATATAACTGATTTTGCTCCTCTAGAGAGCCCAAACCCATACCCACCTGCCATGAAGTTGATCCCAATTTATAGCAAATCTGTATGCTGGAATAAAAGTAACTCAGGATTCCCATAATTCTTCATGGAAGCAGGCTGCCACATCTTTCCCCTGTGGAGCAGGAGGTGGGGTGGAACCACTAACCTTTTGGTACTTTAACCATGGCCCCACCAGGCTGTCATCTCAGCTGGAGCATATGGTGAACAAGGAGGTCATGTTCTCAGGGTAAATCCAGCACTCGTCTTCAACTGCATGGCCCTGTCTACCTCCAATCCTCTCAGCTCTTAGACTGAGCTCAGACCACCACCAGGTCCCTCCCAGCAGCCCCAGGATCCTGGGATAGTGTGATGAAGACAGGTTTATTTGCTTTCTAGAATCCCTGATAGCATTGTTGGCCCCTGGAGACAGGTGATGCAATGCCTCCACCTGGGCTTCAAAGACTCACCTTCCTGAGCTTGGTTTACATTGTATCATCTTTCCAAGCTCCTCCAGCTCAGCCCTCTCTCCTCCATCACCATGACAACATTCTCTTCCCTTCCCGCAAGGCAGGATGATGATGCATGCCACTCAGGGGCCCCTTGTCCACTCTTGTCTCTGCAGTTCCTTTGATATAAATGTCCTGGCCCATCAGTACTGGGCAGCTTCCAAGGATTAGTACTCTGGCCATTGGGATTATTCTGGGTCCCTGGAGGTGCCATTGCAACCAGAGTTGGTGGATGACGCTGCCTGAGAAAGCACAGCAAAGCCAGAAATTCCTATTCTGACCGACCTATACACCCCCTATACCAATGGGGACCACCCACACTGACCCACCTATATACCCCCTATACCAATGGGGACCACCCGCGCTGATCCATCTATATACCTATACACCCCCTATACCAGTGGGGACCACCCACGCTGATCCACATATACACCCCCTATACCAATGGGGACCACTTGCGCTGACCCATCTACATACCTATACCAGTGGGGACCACCTGCACTGATCCATCTACACACTTGTACCAGTGGAGGCCACCTGAGCTGACCTACCTACCCACCTGTACCAGTGAGGGTCACCTAAGTTGGCCCGTGTACTTATCTGTACTTGTGGGGGCCACCTGTGTTGACCCATCTCCACATCTGTATAAGTGGGGGGGGGTCACCAACCTGGAACATTGCTGCTTGCTTCTTCGTTACTTTCAGCACTTGTTTCCATGCAAAATTAATCCATACTCACATCCAACACAAGTGCAAGTCACGTAAACATAAACATAGTCCATAGCAAGAAAAGTCACATGCCACATGACAAAAGTGAATGAAACTTCCCATGAACCATGCCCATTTCTTTCTAAGTTTCAGAATTAGCCCATCACTGAGTCCTTTCCCCTCTCCCCACATCTCCCCAAGCTTCAAAGAGCCCCCTTTCATCATCTGAGGCTTTTCATCTCTCCTGCAAACATTGACTCCCATTCTTCAAAACCAGAGAATCAGTGAAAATCCAAAACGAGCCCAGCTTCTGCTCTTCATGCCCAACCCCAGAGCCTCAGTTCACCTGAGCATGAAAATCAAGGTCAAAGGCAAGTCCATGCGTTCCAGGACCTCAACCCCACCAACCAAATGACCCACTGCTATCCAGCTGATTGAGACTCATAGCAATCCTAGAGGACAGTGTAGAACTGCCCCATAGGGTTGCGAATGCTGTCATCTTTACGGGGACTGTCATCTATACAGCCTCATCTTTCTCACTCAGAAGAGCTCGCTGGTGGGTTTGAACTGCCAACCTTGTGGTTTAGCAGTGCATGTGAACCCAGGGGAAGGAAAACAGAAATCTGACCTGACCGTTGGGTGCAATTGTCTGCAGCAAACATCAGGTGCAACTGACCTCACTTCCAGTAGAGCAGCCACTTGACCCTGGTGAATTCATTTTGAAAAATAAAGTCTTTACTCTTTGTCTTGCCTGACAGTTCTGAAAAGAAGTCGTTATTTCGGTCTTTCTCTAACACAGAGCCTGGCACATTTGTTGACTGGCTAACTGGCCCTAAGCTATGCTACACTCAGCCCAGCCTGTGAATGTGTATATTGTGAAAAACAGAAGAAGATTGTAGACAGCCTTAATTTAACCTAAAATCAATTCAGTGTAGCTTGACTTTGAGGATGTTAAATTGTCATTGCATTTTTGTAAATGAATGCTCTACCACCCACCCGTGACTGTCATGTGTGGTGGCTTGTGTGTTGCTCTGCTGCTTGGAGCTGTGCTGTTGGCATGTCAAGTACTAGCAAGGTCACCTATGGTGGACGGGTTTCAGAAGTTTCCAGACTAAGACTAGGAAGAAAGACCTGGCACTCTGCTTCTAAAAATGAACCAATGGAACCATATGGGTTGCAAAGGAACATTGTCTGACTCACTTGCTTTGGATCTGTCATTGGGAAGGATGTTTGTTGGAGTAGAGGGCCAGGGAGAAGAAATGGGTGGGCACAGCAGCCACCACACAGAACTCAAACAGGTTGGCAGTTGCCTATGAGAATGGTGCAGGACCACACAGTGTTTCCCCCTGTTGTCCATGAGGTCACTGTGATTCAGCAGTGACTCAGTGGTAGCTAATAACAACAACAACAAATTCCTGTTGCTAATACCATTGAGAGGGAGGTGGGTTCTTGGACACATAAGAACAACAGAACAGGTTAAAGGTGCTTCTGTGTCTCCATCTTATAGACAAGGAATCCCAAATGTAAAGAGGTGAGTGGGTTCACCAGGGCCATAGAGAACCCATGGGTGAGCCACACCTTCAGCTCAAGTGGATCGGTGCATGCAGCATTCTTCTACTTGGTTCGATTTAGTGGGTTTGTGGACACTGGGTCAGATATTTTGGTCTACTCACAACTCTGCCATTGACCTCTGAGTGACTTGTGGCTAGTTAAGCCATCCATAAATAAGAGCCATCTGGCCATGCTGGACACAGGCCTGGCTGTGCTGGGCAACACAAACTCAAGGCTGGTTGAGCCAGTTATCGTATCCAGGAAGAACAGTTGGTCCAAGAGACATCCTAAGCTGTGGTCCAGTATGCCAGGACTCTGGGTCTAAGCAGGTGACCCACCTCGGTCCCCTATCATAGGTCAAAGACCACAAGCTTCTACTCCAGGGCTGGGAAGAAAACCAGCTAGAATTCCCAACCCCTTACCTCTAATTAAATCATTTCTACAAATTGATTTATGTGGTACATACATGCACAGTAGGATAAAGATAGTTTTAACAATGTCGGCAGTTCAAATATACCAGCCACTCATTGGAAACTCTATACAGGATTGCTGAGTTGGAACCGACTTGACGGTACTTACCAACACTATAACAAGTCTTAACAATTCCATATTTTTTACATATATGGTTCAATGGCATTGATTATGTTCCTCATGTTGCAAACCTTGCCTATGACAAGTTTCCTAATAATCCCACCCCCATTAATTGGAACTCAGTGTCCCTGAGCATCTAAGCCTTTTTCCTTCTCCTACCAGCGACTGGTGGTAGGAGTTGTGTGTTCAACATATGACATATAAGCGGGGTGGTGGTAGTGGTTGTGTGCTGTGGAGTCAGTTCTGACTCATTGTTGTTGGTGTTGTTAGGTGCCATCAAGTTGGTACTGACTCATTGCGACCCTATGCACAACAGAACAAAACACTGCCCGATTCTGGGCCAATCTCACTACCGTTGCCACGCTTGGACCCATTGATGCTGCCACTTTGCCAATCCATCTCGCTGGGGGTCTTCCTCTTTTTCTCTGACCCTCCACCTTACCAAATATGATATCCTTCTCCAGCAACTAGTCTCTCCTGACACTATGTCCAAAGTATGAGAGATGAAGTTTGGCCATCTTGGCCTCCAAGGAGCACTCTGGCTGGCACTTCCTCCAACACAGATCTATTGGTTCTTTTGGCAGCCCATGGCACTTTTAATGTTCACCTCCAATACCATAGCTCAAAAGCATCAATTCTTCTACGGGCTTCCTTATTTACTGTCCAGGTTTTGCATGCATATGAGGTTATTGAAAATACCATGGCTTGGAACAGGTGCTCCTTAGTCCTCAGGCTGACATCTTTGCTCTTCAACACTTTAAAAAGTTCCTGTGCACCAGATTTCCCTAATGCAATACGTCGTTTGATTTCTTGACTGCTGCTTCTGTGAGTGTTGATAGTTGATCCAAGAAGAATGAAGTCCTTGACAACTTCGATCTTTTCTCTGTTGATAAGAATGTTGTTTATTGGTCCAGTGGTGATAATTTTATTTTCTTGACATTGAGATGTAATCCATACCGAAGGCTGTGCTCTTTGATCTTCATCAGTAAGTATTTTAAGTCCTCTTCACTTTCAGCAAGCAAGGTTGTATCTTCTGCCTATCCCAGGATGTTAATGAGTCTTCCTCCAGTCCTGATGCCATGTTTTTCTTCATATAACTCAAATTCTCAGATTATTTGTTCAGCATACAGGTTGAATAAGTATGGTGAAAGAATACAACCTTGTTACACACCTTTCTTAATTGTAAACCATTCAGTGTTCCCATGTTATGTTTGAACAACTGCTTCTTGGTCCATGTACAGATTCCTCATGTGCACAATTAAGTGTTCAGGAATACTCATACTTTGCAATGTTGTCCATAGCAATTGAAAGCCTTTGCATAGCCAATAAAGCACAGGTAAATTATCTTTCTGGTATTCTATGCTTTCTTCCAAGACCCATCGGCCATCAGCAATGATATCCCTCATTCCACGGCCTCTTCTGAATCTGGCTTGAACCTCTGGAAGTTCTCTGTCAATGTATGCTTGCATCCGTTTCTGTATTACCTTTAGTAAAACTTCACTCGCATGGGATATCAAAGAGATTGTCCGATGATTTCCACATTCCATTGGGTCACCTCTGTTTGGAA
>NW_006410673.1:0-3505 GCF_000296735.1 Chrysochloris asiatica | reverse complement strand
CTCTAAATTCAGGTGGGAAATATTCAAGGTCATATTTTGGCTCTCATGGACTTGTTTTCATTTTCTTCAGCTTCAGTTTGAACTTGCATATGAGCAATTGATGGACTGTTCCACAGTCTGCCCCTGGCCTTGCTTTGACTAATGATATGGAGCTTTTCCATCATCTCTTTCCCCAGATGTAGTCAATTTGATTTCTGTGTATTTTATCTGGTGAAGTCCATGTGTATAGTCATCTCTTATGCTGTCTAAAGAATTTCTATCACCAAGGCCATATTTTCCAAGTACTGTTCCTTCCTCTTTGCTCCCAACCTTTGCATTCCAATCACTGGTGATTGGATGATCAATACATCTTGATTGCATGTTTGATCAATTTCAAATTGAAGAAGTTGGTAGAATTCTTCTATTCCATCCTCACTGGCTTTAGTAGTTGGTGTGTAAATTTGAATAATAGTGGTATTAACTGGTCTTCCCTGTAGACACATGGGTATTATCCTATCACAAACAACGTTGTACCTCATGACTGATCTGGATATGTTCTTTTTGATGATGAATACAATACCATTCCTCTTCAATTTGTCATTCCCAGCATAGTAAACCATGTGGTTGTCAGATTCAAATGGCCAATACCAGTCCATTTCAGCTCACTAATAGCTAAGATATCAATGTTTATGCATTGCATTTCATTTTTGACAATTTCCAATTTTCCAAAATTCATACTTCGTACATTCCATGTTCCGATTTTCAATGGAAGTTTACAGCTGTTTCTCTTCATTTTGAGTTGTGCCCCATCAGCAAATGAAAGTCTCACGGGCTTTACCCCCATGGGCTTTATTCCATTTGCGTCATCATGGTCAACTCTACTTTGAGGAGGCAGCTCTTCCTCAGTCGCATTTTGAGTGCCTTCCAACCTGAGGAGCTCATTTTCTGACACGATATCTGACAGTAACTCACAAGCCACAACAGTACGACAAACTGACAGATGAGTGCACTATATAAGGTCTATATAGGGTCACTATGAGTCGAAACTCCATCACTGATGAGTGGGGATCATACCACCACTCATCTGTCAGTTTATTTTACTGTGGTGGCTTGTGAATTGCTGAAATTCTGGAAGCTATGCCATGGATATTTTAAATGCAAGCAGGGTCATCCACGGTGGACAGATTTCAGATGAGATTCCAGACAAAGACAGACTAGGAAGAAGGAGTGATAAACAACTTCCGAGTATTTAGTCACTGAAAACCTTATGAATATTAGAGAAACACTGTCAGATATAGTGCTGGAAAATGAATATTGGAAGTGCCATGGGCTGCCAAAAGAACCAAAAGATGTGTGTTCAAAGAAGTGCAGCCAGGTTGGAGAAACTTGGAGGCCAGGATGGTAAACTTCGTCTCTCATACTTCAGACATATTGTCAGGAGGGACCAGTCACTGGAGAAGGATATCATGTTTGGTAAGGTGGAGGGTCAGAGAAAAAGAGGAAGACCCCAGAGAGATGGATTGGCCAAGTGGCAGTACCAATGGGCTCAAGCATGGCAACAATTGTGAGGTTGGCCCGGGACCAGGCAGTGTTTCATTTTGTTGTGCATAGGATCACTAAGAGTTGGTACCGACTTGATGGCACCTAACAACAACAACAAGAACAAATCTTTACAGGAGCAGAAAGCCTCAATCTCTCCCATGGAACAGCCAGGAGTTTTTCAGCCTGTCATTTCTCTTTATGAGTAATAGCCGTGTATGGAGTCTGATGTGGTGCTGTAGGATATAAACTGGACTGCTGACCAAAAGGTCTGTGGTTCAAACCTACCGTCCACTCCTTAAACTATATAGGGTTGATATGAGTCAGAACCAAATTTCTGGCACTTAACAACAGTAACAAATATCCATTATATGTATATATGTATGTACTACATTTGTTTATCTATTGATGGATATTCAGGTTTACTTTCACTTTGGCTCCTGTGAAAAGTGTTACAATGTACACAAGTTTGTGTTTGTGGTCCTGCCTGCACTTCCTTGGGATGTATACCTAGGTATTGGGTAGCTGGGTCATATGCTGACTCTATATTTAACCTTTTGAGGAGCTGCCGAACTGCCTTCCATAATGTCACTACCATTTTACATTCCCATCAACAATGGATGATTTGTTGATGCCAATTTCTCCACGTTCTTGCCAAAACTTCTTCTTTTTCTGTTTTTTAATCATCTCTTTGCTGTTGTTCTGTTCGAACAACTCGATGGCACCTAACAACAACAACATCTTGTTGTTGTGGTTAAGTGCTGTCGAGTCAGTTCCAAGCCAGTGACTGGTGAGTTTGAACTGCTGGCCTAATGATTCAAACCAACTTTACAATCCAGCACTCTAACCCACAGTGCCACACCAGGAATCCTGTTGTTATTAGGTGCCATCAGGTCAGTTCTGATTCATAGTGACCCCACGCTTGACAGAATGAAACACTGTCCAGTGCTATGTTTGAGCCCATAGTTGCTGCCACTGTGTCAATCCAGCTCATTGAGGGTCTTCCACTTTTTTGCTGATCCTCCACTTTCCAAGCACGGTGTCCTTCTCCATGGAAAGGTTCCTCCTGATCACATGTCCAAAGTATGAGAGACAAAGTTTTGCCATCCTTACTTCTAAGAAACATTCTGGTTGTACTTCTTTTGAGACAGATTTATGTGTTCTTCTGGCAGTCCGTGGTACTTTTCAATATTCTTCGCTGATACCATGTTTCAAAATGCCATCCTGGTGGGGATCAGCAGTATCTCACTGTGGATTCGATTTACTTCTCCCTAGGAGTCCTGGTATAGCACTGTAGGATCAGTACTGGACTGCTAAGCAGAGGTCAGTGGTTCAAACCCACCAGCTGCTGCTTGGAAACCCTACACAGGGTCGCTATGAGTCTGAACCGACTTGATGGCACTTGACAACAACGTCTAATGGCACTGAGCATCTTTTCATATGTTTGTTGGCCATTGATATATCTTCTTTGGTTCCAGTTAGGATATTTTATCCTGTCAAACTGAAAGTGATATTTTGTTTCTAAGAACCAGTCAGGTGGTATGGAATAATGGCATAAGGAAAAACTTTTGAGTGCTACCACAAGAAGCTATGTAAGCCACAAGACACCATCCCTGTTACATCTTGATTAACCCGAATTTCCTGAAGTCAGGTATAGGACAGCTGGCCACTGGAGGTAAGCTCAGCAGACCAGCACTGAGGGACTCACCTGAAACTGGTTAGGAGCACAGAGCCTCAGGCCTTAGCTAAGACCTACATAACTAGAGTCAGCATTTCATTGCAACCCTCAGGTGGTTTAGGTGCACCGATGTCTGAGAAGCACTGGTCTCTAGATTGTCCAATCCATCTGACATTTCTCAGCTGAGGACACTGAGGCCCAGAGAGAGGAAGCAGCTCACCCCAGGTGACAGCATGTTGGGAGTTGTGCTAGGTCATGGCCCTGTGTCCCCTACTTGTGGCTGAGGCTCACCCCAGGTGACAGCATGTT
>NW_006410672.1:12782-13743 GCF_000296735.1 Chrysochloris asiatica | reverse complement strand
TGATGGTTACTAGAGGTGGGAGGGAAAGGACAGAAAGGCACACGTTAGGTGATAGTTACATTATAGTTTGGGTGATGGGAAGGGCATTATACAAGGAAGGGGAGGGCAATACACAAGAAAGGGGAGCCATCAAGGCCCCTCAGGACAAACCCCCTTCCAAGACTGAAACTCAAAGGGTACACACGAGCAGGCTTGTACACTCGCTGATGACTGTGTTTGTCCATTTGTGAGTGGAAATGGGGGAAAGACAGTAATTAAGCCATGGGCTACATTCGACCATGTTCTGTAGACTCCTGTTAACCTTGAGATAAAAGAAACAAGAGGAATGGCTAGTTGGTGAGAAGTCTGGGGAGACTTGGGAACTCCTGAGCACATAGACACTGACCTATCCACTAGGGGCTAGAGCTGAGAGTAAAGTATCCAGCTGATATGAAGTGGGAGGAAGTATGCAAGAATGCCCAAACTTGCAGGTAGTATCCATTTGACCTAGCTTGGATGGCTTACTAGTCAGAAGTTAACTAGAGAAAGATAAAGAAGTTTGATTCATGAAGCAAATGTAGATTGTTACAATTTGATGAACTTAACTTTTACTTATGGATGTAGTGGTGGTGGTGTGCCATGGAGTTGGTTCCATCTCATAGCAACTCTGCATAGGGTTTCCAAGGCTGTAAAACTTTATAGGAGCAGAAAGCCTCATCTTTCTCCTGATGTGGAACTGCTAGTAGTTTTGAACTGCTGACCATGTGGTTAGCAGCCCGATTCATAACCACTACGCTACCAGAGCTCCTTATGGATGTTGTTGCTCAAAATACCAACTGAAAGGGAAGGAAGGAGTCTTCACATCGACTATTAAGTTTATCCCCTCAGTACACAGGATTGATTGGGATAGGCAGCTTTGATATGTGCTACCTAAAATAGGGGTGCTATAAAGGCATGAAGTGGCTGGCTTACAAGTTTTCAA
>NW_006410672.1:9508-12017 GCF_000296735.1 Chrysochloris asiatica | reverse complement strand
TGGCAAAGTGGATGGTCAGTGAAAAAGAGGAAGCCCCATATCAAGATACATTAGCAAAATGACAGCAACAATCGGTTCAAACATAACAATGGTTGTGAATTGGTGCAGGACCAGGCAGTGTTTGGTTCTTTTGTGCATAAGGTTGTTATGAGCCTGTACTGACTCACCATCATCTTACAATAACAATAATATAAATGGAATTATATAATATATACTCCCTTTTGGTTTGTCTTTTTTCATTCAGCATAACTGTTATGAGATTCATTCGTGATCAATAGTTCATTCTTTTTTATTGCTGAGTAGCATCCCAATGTTTTTGTTGTTGGCTGCCATCAAGTCGGTTCTGCCACACAGTGACCCTGCATAGGGTTTCTGAAGAGTTGCTGATGTGTTTGAACTACAACCTTGTGGTTAGCAGTGCAGTGCATATCCCATAGCACCATGGATGTGCCATAATTAATTTATCTGCTTACCTGATGGACATTGTGATTTTATTTTCAGTTTTGAGCAATCATAAATAAAACCACTATGAACATCTACATGTGATCTATAAGTCTCTGATAGATAGATACATTCATTTCTTTGGGTAGGTACTTATGGGTGAAATGAATGGATCAATTAATAGACATAATCAAGTGTGGCACTGTGGGACAATGCACTGTACCACAAGATTGTTATGAACCTCAAGGTTGGTAGTTCAAATTCACCAACTACTTCTCAGAAATCCTATACAGGGTAACTATGAGTCAGAACCTACTCAACATCATTTAACAACAACAACACATGTTTACATTTTAAGGAAGCTACCAAATCATTTACCAAAGTTGTACTCCAACCAGCATTGTAAGAGAATTCCAGTTTCTCTAACATTTATAGAAACAGAAACATATATGCATTTTTTAAAAATATTTTTTGTCGTTACTATAAATTGTCCCTCCCAACGATAAGTCAAAAAATGAGAGGGAAAGTCTCACCACCTTTGTTTCTGAGGAGCAGTCTGACTGTACTTCATTCAATACACAGATTTGTTTGCTCTGCAGTCCACTGTACTTTCAATATTCTCCGTAATTATCTTAACTCAAATGCATCTATTATTCTTCAGTCTCCTTTATTCATTGTCCAGGTTTTACAATCTTGGTACACACCTTTTCTGATTTTAAACCATTCAGTATCCCCTTGTTCTGTTCTGATGACTGCCTTTGGTCTATGAATAGCTTCTCCATGAGCACAATTAATGATAATGTTTGATTATTTTTGCATTCCCGTGAATTACCTTACTTTGGAATGGGCACAAATATGGATCTACTTCCCTTCAATTGACCAAGTAACTACTGTCTTCCAAATTTCTTGGCAGAGACAAGTGAATGCCTCTAGTGCAGCATCAGTTTATTGAAACATTTCAATTAGTATTCCATCTATTCCTGGAGCCTTGTTTTTTTTGTTTGTTTGTTTGTTTGTTTTTTAACCAAAAACTAATAGTTTGGACTTCTTCCTTTAATTCTATCAGTTCGTGATCATATGCGACCTCTTTAAATAATCGAACACTGATTTTTTGCTAAAATCATTCTTTGTATCCCTTACATCTTCTTTTGATGCTTCCCGTGTCATTCAATAATTTGTCAATGGTGGTGGTGATGATGTGCCATGGAGTGGGTTCTGACTCACAGCAACCCGGCATAGATCTCTGAGGCTCTAAATTTTTATAGAAGCAAAAAACCTCATCTTTCTCCTGCAGAATGGCTGGTAGTTTTGAACTACTGACATTGAAGCTAGCAGCCCGACTCTTCACCACTATGCTACCAGATCTCCTTATTTGTCAATAGAATCCTTCAAGATTTTAAGTTGAGGCTTGAATTTTTTTCTTCAGTTATTTCAGCTTGAGAAATGCAGAGCATATTCCTCCCTTTTGGTTTTCTAACTCCAGATCTTTGCACATTTCATTATAAAACTTGATTTTGTCTTCTCAAACTGCCCTTAAAAACTTTCTGTTAAGGCCTTTCACCTCATATTTCTTTAGCTACTTAAACTTCTCTAGGCTCAATAGCATGCTTCAAAGTTTCTTCCTACAATCATTTTCATCTTTTCTTTCTTTCCCGTTTTATTAATGGTCTTTCACTTTCTTTATATTTGTTGTTGTTGTTGTTAGGTGCCATCAAGTCAGCACCAACTCAGCGATCCTATGCACAACAGAACAAAACCCTGCCTGGGCCTGGGACAACCTCACAATTGTTGCCATGCTTAAACCCATTGATGCTACCATTTGCCAATCCATATCACTGGGGGTCTTCCTCTTTTTCTCTGACCCTCCACCTTACCAAACATGACATCCTTCTCCAGGGACTAGTCCCTCCTGACAATATGTCCGAAGTATGAGAGACTAAGTTTGGCCATCCTGGCCTCCAAGGAGTACTCTGGCTGCACTTCTTCCAACACAGATCTGTTGGTTCTTTTGGCAGCCCATGATACTTTCAATATTCTCCTCTAACACCATAACTCAAAAACATCAATT
>NW_006410672.1:6631-8517 GCF_000296735.1 Chrysochloris asiatica | reverse complement strand
TGAGCTTTCCCATCATCTATTTCCACAGATGTAGTCAACTTGATTCCTATGCATTCCATCTGGTGAGGCCAATGTGTATATTCATCTTTAATGTTGTTTAAAAAGGTATTTGTAATGAATCTTTGGTCTTGAAAAAATTCTATCATGCAATCTCCAGTATCACTTCAATCACCAAGATAATATTTTCCAACTACTGATACTTCCTCTTCACTTCCAATATCACATTCAAATCACCAGTACTTACCAATGCATCTTTGTTGATCAATTTCAAACTGAAATAGTTGGTAAATTTGGCTTTTGTAGTTGGAGTGTAAATTTGAAAATAGGGGTATTTACTGGGTTTCCATGTAGGTGTATGGTTATTGTCCTGTCACAGACTACATTGTCCTTCAGGATAGATCTTGAAATGTTTCTGTTTTTGACAATAAATGCAACACACCATTCCTTTTCATCTGTCATTTCTGGCATAGTAAATGATATGATGGTCTGTTTTCAAAATTACCAATACCAGTCCGTTTCAGTTCACTAATACCTATTATATAGATCTTTATGTGTTCCATTTAATTTATAACAACTACCAATTTTCCTAGATTCATACTACTAGCATTCCATGTTCTGATTTCTGATTATTGCATATATATAAATAGAGAGAGAGAGGGGAGAGAGTCTTGGTGTGTTGCTGTAGGTTACAAGGTTGGTTTGTATCACAAGGTTTGTGGTTCAAGTTCACCAACTGCTCCATGGAAACCCTATAGAGGGTTGCTATGAGTCAGAACCAACTCGATGTCACTTAACAGAAACAACAACAACATATATACATAGTTTTTGAAGCTCGGGTAGTATAGTGGGTTATGCATTAGGCAGCTAACCAGTTAGTTGACAGTTGGAATCCACCAGCTGCTCCACTGGAGAAAGATGAAAATTTCTGTTCCTAAAGAGATTTACTATGGTAGCATAGTGGTTATGAATCGGGCTGCAAACAGCAAGATCAGCAGTTTGAAATTACCAGCTGTCCCGTGGGAGAATGATGTGGCTCTCTACTCCCGTAAAGATTTACAGCATCAGAAACACTGTTCAGGGTCGCTATGGGTTGGAACCGACTCAACGGCACTTAACAACAACAACAACAACAACAACAACAACAACCATAGAGATGTATGAATCTGGGAATTGGAAGTTGTCAAAAATGAAATGGAACACATAAACATTGATATTTTTGGCATTAATGAGCTGAAATGGACTGGTATTGGCCATTTTTAATCTGACAACCACATGGTTTACTATGCTGGGAATGACAAATTGAAGAGGAATGGTGTTGCATTCATCTTCAAAAACAACATATCCAGATCAGTCATGAGATAAAATGCTGCCAGTGATAAAATAACATCCATGCGCCTACAGGGAAGCCCAGTTAATACCACTATTATTCAAATTTACATACCAACCACTAAAGTAAATGAGGATGAAATAGAAGAATTCTATCAACTTCTTCAATCTGAAATTGATCAAACATGCGATCAAGATGTATTGATCATTACTGGTGATTGGAATGTAGAGGCTGGGAGCAAAAAGGAAGGATCAGTAGTTGGAAAATATGGCCTTGGTGATAGAAATGATGCTGGAGAATGCGTGATAGAATTCTGCAAACCAATGATTTTTTTTTCATTTCAAATAACTTCTTTAGACAGCATAAGTGACAACTATACACATGGACCACACCAAATGGAATACATAGCAATCAAATTGACTACACCTGTGTGGAAAGAGACAATAGAAAAGTTCCACATCAACAGTCAAAACAAGGCCAGGGGCAGACTGTGGAACAGACCATCAATTATTCATATGCAAATTCAAATTGAAGCTGAAGAAAATGAAAACAAGTCCAC
>NW_006410672.1:2709-4074 GCF_000296735.1 Chrysochloris asiatica | reverse complement strand
AAGGAGATGGATTGGTCAAATGGCATCATCGATGGAGTCAAGTGTGGCAACAGTAGTGAGGTTGGCCCCAGATGGGGCAGTTTTTCATTCTGCTCTGCCTAAGGTTGCTATGAGTCAGTGCTGACTCAATAGCACCTAACAACAACAACAACAACAACAACAACAACAACAACTTTTTAAGGGAGCAGCAAGCCTCATCTTTTTCCAGAGGAGAATTTGGCGGGCTCAAATTGCTGACCTTTTTGTCAGCAGTCTAGTGCTTATTTTACAGAGCCATATCACTCCCCACATATGTGAATATACTTATTTTCCTCACTATCTAAAAGTAGCATGTTCCTATAAATTTTTTTGTAAGCTGAATTGGGGAATAATGAATAAGTAATTATCATTAATTTATATGGAAAACTTTTTTTAGCATTCCTAGACTGAAAAAATTAAGGTAGCAAATCATACCAAGTAACACATGAAGCTTAAAATAACACTAGCGTAATAAAAGCAGGAATGAATGATAAGTACACAGCATGTATAAAGTAGGACATATGGACAGTATAGTTTCCTAAAATAGCTTGGCAATGTCACTGTCTCTGATCAGTGTGTATGCTACCTCTTTAATGGCTCTTTGCAAAGCAAACACTAAATGCTACTTTCACTTTTTGCCTGTTATAGAGAAAGCAAAATTCCTCTTCTAGTTTTTTTCAGTTATCAAAAATAAGTAATAACATAGGTTTTTCAAAATGCAAGGGATACCTGCATAAATAAATAAATAGTCAAATGAATAATAAATAGATTGTTGTTAAGTGTCACTGAGTTGGTTCAGACTCATAGTGACCTTGTATAGGGCTTCTGAGGAATGGCTGGTATGTTTGAATCACCAATTTTTTTATATTTAATAAAAAATTAAATGAAATGTATAAAAATCTATCTTGTAGACAAGAAACAAATACAAGATTAGGGACCCATTTTTCCCCAATCTTCCTGGGAGTTAACAATGATGTACTCCTACATGATTTCATTTTTGTAATAAATTAAGTTCTGTGATGAATCCTCTGTCCCTACTTGACAGCACTTAGCAACAACAAATATGTATCAGAGTGGGTCTACAGGCTACACATATACATCCTGATCCTCAGAATCTCTCCACATGGTCACTATGAGCCAAACTGCTTGTTGTTGTTGTTGTTTTCAGGTGCCATCGAGTCGGAACCGACTCATAGAGACTTCATGCACGGCAGAACGAAACAATGTCAGATCCTGGGCCAACCTCATTACCGCTGCCACACTTGATGCCATCAATGATGCCACCTGGCTGATCCATCTCATTGGGGGTCTTCCTCTTTTTCTCTGACCCTCCATCCTACCCAGCAT
>NW_006410672.1:0-589 GCF_000296735.1 Chrysochloris asiatica | reverse complement strand
AGAAGAACATGGCATCAGGATTGGAGGAAGACTCTTTAAGAATCTGTGATATGCAGATGATAAAACCTTGCTTTCTGAAAGTGAACTGGGCTTAAAATGCACCTTAATGTACAGAAAAAAAATCTAACCACTGGACCAATAAACAACACCATATTTATTCTCCATAAATGGAGAAAATATTAAAGTTGTCAAAGACTTCATTTTGCTTGGATCCACCATCAACACTCATGGAAGCAGCAGTCAGGAACTCAAATGATGTATTGCATTAGGCAAATCTGCTGCACAAGACCTCTTTAAAGTGTTCAAGGGCAAAAATGTCACTTTGAAGATGAAAGTGAACCTGGCCCAAGTCATGGTATTTTCAATTTCCTCATATTCATGTGAAAGTTGGACAGTAAATAAGGAAGGCCATAAAAGAATTGATGCATTTGAGTTGCGGTGTTGGAGAGGAATATTAAGAACCACCAGAAGAGCAAACAAATCTATGCTGGAAAAAGTACGACCAGAATGTTCATTAGAAGCCAAGATGGTGAGACTTTGTCTATCACACTTTGGACATATTATCAAGAGAGACCAGTCTGTGGAGCAG
>NW_006410671.1:12091-13694 GCF_000296735.1 Chrysochloris asiatica | reverse complement strand
CATGAGTCGGTTCTGACTTGATGGCACCTGACAACAACAACAAGATTTCTCTTGCTATATTGTTGTTATTAAGTGCTGTCTAGTAGGTTACCACTCAAAGAGACCCTGTATGAGAAGCAGCTTGTGAGTTTGAACCACCAACCTGTGGGCCAAACCAACCTTGCAGTCCAACTCACTATCCTATAGCACCACATAAGTCCTAAAAAAGAAAATTTGAGAATACTTATCGGGAGTAGAGAGGAGAAAAATAATTTTCACTTCAGTAGAGGAAAGCACAGATCATTCTAATATCACTTTTAATCTAAAATTCATAGAGCTTATAATACTAGGAGGAAAACTACTATCATCTAAAGTTCACATAGGCTGCTGATATCCTGTTCCAACTACATAATTGCGTTGCATTTTTAATGATCAGTCTAGGCTTTGACTATGCTGAGGCCTTATGTATGTTCTCCCAGATCCTGAAAAAAAAAAATTGTTTTAATGCATGCAGAATAGAACACCATGTAAGTAAAGGTTTCATCAGCTCCTAATGAGCATTTATGTGCATACCTCCCACATACTATATTAAAGTATAAGGTAATATCAGTACTAATGAGTGTGGAGGAGGAACATACAATATGTTGATGCCACCTTGTATCATTCATTCAATGTAGCAATAACAGAGCTAGCAAGCTGATTCTGATATTCATGTATTTAATGAAAAGTCTTGATTCAAAGAAATTACCAAAAACCTTCCAATGTTATTATTTGCATTCTTGCAAGTGATTACCCTGAAAGCTAGTTAGTTATACCTGTAATTTTATTTTAAAAAATGGTAGTTTTCTTGTTGAGTGCCTTCTAGTTCATTCCAACTCATAGTGACCTTATGTAGGGTTATGTAGGGTTTCTGAGGGGTAGCTGGTGGGTTTGAACCACCAATCAATCATACTGTTAGCAGTTCAGTACTTAACCTACGGTGTAACACCAGCACTCCTCAGAAAAGGGACATTCAGTAAATTTTGGAATTGCTTTTTAATATGTAAGGCATCCTGAAAAAGTTAATAAAAATATATTATGTATGAATATTAACTACTTTATTCATGGCATCTATATATATGGAAGTCCTGGTGTGGCGCTATGGGTCAATGTACTGGACTGCAAGGTCAGTTTGAACCACAATCTCACCAATTGCTCCTTGGAAACCCTATAGGGTCACTATGAGGCAGAACTGACTCGACAACGTATATATTTAATGCTCTTATTTTCTTTTATTTTTCTCTGTTTTTTCTTTGTTTTAATTTATCACATGTATATTTTTGTCTAAACTCATTTTTGGAACCAGGTAAATATATAATTGAATACAATACCATATCAATGTCAGATTTTTTCATTCAGTGAATGAATGTACAACAATTTATCTCTATACTGGTAATACACATTTGGACTATTTCCAATATTAGGAATAATGCTGTTCATAACAAAACAGATATACATTATGTACACATAAACAAACTTTTAAGAAAAGTTTTTTTATGGTGAATTTAGTTAAAGTTTACATATCAGGTAATCAGTTTTACCTTCAACAAATCAAATTCATTGTTTCATTACAATGCTTGTAACC
>NW_006410671.1:10113-11546 GCF_000296735.1 Chrysochloris asiatica | reverse complement strand
TTGGAGAAGAATATTCAAAATACCATGGACTGCCAGAAGAATAAACAAGAAGTACAGCTAAAATGCTCCTTAAAAGTCAGGATAGTGACATTTCATCTCTCATACATTGCACATGTCATCAAGAAGGACCAATCCGTGGAGAAGGGCATCATGCTCAGTAAAGTGGAGGGTCAGTGAAATGGAGGAAGTCCTCCAATGTTATGAATCAGCACAGTGGTAGCAGTAATGGAGTCAGACATTAACAACAATTGTGAGTATGGCACAGGATTGCATTGTGTTTTCCTTCTGCAGTGCAAAGAGTTGCTATGAGTCAGAACTAGTTCTATGGCACCTAACAACAACAACATCACCTGTGTCAACATGTATCTACCCTCTAGCTAGTGAAAAATTTTACCTTCCTGCTCACTCCAAACCATCGTAGAATGTTTATCAACAAAAACTTTTTTTTAACTTTTTATAACAGTGGTCTCATACAAAATTTGTCCTTTTATAATTTACTAATTTCACTCAGCATGGCTTCAAGTTTCATCCATGTTGTGAAGTGTTTCACAGATTGACCATTGGTTATTCTTCAACCTTGTCTAGTATTCCATTGTATATATGTTCCAAAGTTTGTTTATCCATTCTTCTGTTGATGGGCATTTCGCTGTCTCCATCTTATTGCTTTTTTTGATTAGTGCTGCAATGAACATGGCTATGTATTTATCTGTTCATGTTATGGCTCTTATTTCTTGAGGATATGTGCCAAGCAGAAGGATTTCTGGGTCATACAGTATTTCTAGTTTCAATTTTTTTAGAAAGCACCATACCATTTTCCACAATGGAAGAACAATGTTACCCCATTAGCCATGTAGGAGAGACAGGCCCAGTCTCTCCATACCATTGCCAGTATTTTTTTTTTTTTAGTTTTTCTGAACTTTGCCATTAATACTGGAAGTGGTGTGGCACAGTAGTATAAGCACTGGACCACAAGGTTTGTTTGAACTGCAATGTCAGCGGTTCAAACTCAACAGCCATTTCTCGGAAACCTTAAACAGGGTTGTTATGAGTTGGTATCGATTCAACAGCACTTAACAGCTGCAACAACAAAATGGTATCTCAGGAGACCTGATAGTGGGTGGATTATGAGCTGTGCTGTTAACTGCAAGTTCAGAAGTTCAAATCTACCAGTTGCTCTGCAGTAGAAATATGAGGTTTTTTTGCTCCCGTAAAGATTTACAGTTGTGGAAATCCAGTAAAGGGTTACTATGAGTCATAACTGACTCAGTGGCACACAAGCACCACCACAAAGATGATATCTCATTGTTGTTTTTGATTTGCATCTCTCACAGAGTCCTTGTGTGACCTTATACCAGATGCTTATTGGCTTATATCTACCAGCTACTCCTAGGAAACCCTATACAGGGTCATTATGGGTCAGATCTCACCTGATA
>NW_006410671.1:7285-8708 GCF_000296735.1 Chrysochloris asiatica | reverse complement strand
AATTCAAAGGCATCAATTCTTCTACGATCTTCCTTATTCACTGTCAGCTTTCACATCCATATGAGGTTATTTTGTTGATTTAACTTCCAAAGTTTGATTTCTAGAACTTTGGTAAAGTTAAAAGTTCCACAATTGCAGTTCTTCAAAATTCTACTTTTCCATTTCCACTACACTTATTCTTACTATAACTCTTGTTATCCCTTAACTAGACATCCCCAAAGGAGCTCTGGTAGCATAGTGCTTATGAGCCGAGCTGCTAATCTCAAGGTCAGCAGTTGGAAATGATCAGCAGTTCCACAGGAGAAAGACGAAGCTTTCTGCTCCAGTAAAGATTAATAGCCTTGCAAACCCTACACAGGGCCACTATGAGACAGAACTGACTCCATGGCACAGAACCACCACCACCCAGACATCCTCAAGAATATTTCTTCAATCCTCTTTACCCATCCTTTTCATTGTTGTGTTGTTTTATAAAAACACAGCTCTGATCATATCACTTCCTTCATTAAAAAAAGAAAAATAGCTTCAACTTAGGATTTTAGGAAGCTGGTCAAACACATATGTTTGTAATCTTTTCCCTTAAGAATACATTAAAATAAAAGTTAAATAGAAATAATATTACATTCTTCAATGAATCGAGTATATAATGTAGCATATGTGTGCCTAAGAGTTTTCAAAAATCATCTGGATGATTAAAAATAGAACAATATAACTGAGTATAAATAAATAAATTTGAAAAAATTCTAATGATATGGTAACAGAGAAAGCAGCTGAATGACCCTGCAGAACACCAAAACATTCTGGATTACAGATATATAGTGGCAGGGAAGTAGTTGTGAGAAACAAGAATATTGGGGTATTTAATACACAAATTATTTTAATATTATGGATTTAATGGATTTCTTAAAAGTTACTAATTGAATTGTGTCCCTTAAAAATATTTGTTGTAAATACTATTATACCTGTAGTTATAATCCAGTTGGGAATGGGGATTTCTTTCTTATAATAATGTGAAAGTATTAATGTAGGATGTGTCTTAAATCAATCTCTTTTGATTTATTAGAGAGATAAGATTAAGCATGTAACAATAAAAGCAGAGATAGGAGATAGATGCCAGGCCACATGAAGATCACCAAAGAATTGAGGAGCAGAAGCTGAAAAGACTAGGACCTATCCCTAGAGCCAATTGATAGAAAAAGTTTTCTTAGAGTAGTGCCCTGAATTCAGACTTTTAGCCCTCTAAACTGCAACTTAGAGTCCTGAAGTGCTACTGTGAGCCAATGCACTGTACTGCAAGGTCAGTTTGGCCCACGAGATCGGTGTTTCAAATTCCCCTGCTCCTCAGAAACCCTGTACAGTGTTGCTGTGAGTAGGAACAGGTTCTATGGCACTTAACAACAACAAACTGTGACAAAATAAATTT
>NW_006410671.1:4860-6420 GCF_000296735.1 Chrysochloris asiatica | reverse complement strand
GTGCTGGAAAAGTGATAGAAAAATTGGAAAAAAAAGATGAGGAAGACTTCTAAAACATAGTCATATTATTCTGAGGGAGTACAGTGGCTTTCTAGGACAGTCATGCAACTGCAAACCACAAAATCAGTGGTAAGGGCCCACCAACAGTTCCACAAGAGAAAGAAAATGCTTTTTAATCCTACAAAGATTTAAAGCTTCAGAATCTCTATGCAGGGCCTCCATGAGACAGAACAAACATAACAACACTCAACAGTAATTATTACAAAGTTGAAAATTTGAGGGATATAAAATTACATTCCATTTGGTCCAGCACACAGATAATAAAAACACATGGCGGTTCAAACTCACCAAGCGCTCCTCAGAAAGCCTTACAGGATTGCTAAGAGTCTAAACCGACTCCACAGCACTTAACAACAACATATAATTCATAGGATATTTTGTCAAAGAAATGCTAGCAGAAAAGTTTCAAGCAATAGTGACAGGAACTTTCAATCTGATAGGAAAAAATAAATTTAGAAATAGAGTCAAGCACATTCACACACACACTAACTTAGACCACCACATATACCACATATAGAGAAAAATTAACTCTAAACAGAGCCAAGAGCAAATATCAACATAGAAAACAAAAAAATGAACAAAAGTTAAAATGACATCAGGAATCAGATCAGTAAATTGTTTACTCAAGATTATGTTCTGGTTGTTGTTGTTTGGTGACGTGGAGTCTGTTCCTCTGAGGAGCGACTGGTGGGTTTGAACCACCAACGTTGAGGTTAGCAGTCCAGTGCATCTTTTACAGTTCCAAAAGACAATGAGCAAGGGAAAAAGGCCTCCAATATTCTAAATGGAAGTGATTTTTTTTTCTTTTTTCTATGAGTTGTAGGCCCACAAGGAGCCCTGGTGACACCATGTTTAAGCACTCAGCTGCTAACCAAAAGTTGGTTCCCTGGTAGAAAGACCTGGTGATTTACTTCTGTAAAGTTTATATCGAGGACACCCTATGAGGGGATCCCACTGATACACTGGAATTCTGTGATTTGGAATCAACTTGATGGCAAACAGCAATAATGGCATAGACTTACACATAAACTAAATTAAAGTGTGAATAAAAAATTCAACAGCACATATAATATTTTTCACACACACTTGTATGGGAAGTTATTTGGGAATGTACCCCGCACACTGAAAGAATAAATCAAAGGAGGAAGACAGCATATCCAGGGAAGTGTACATTCAAGCCAAGAGGTCAATGAAGGAAAATGAAAAGACAGTAACTATGCATCAAGCCTCCACAGGAAACAATCCAGCTAGAAGCAGGAGAAGCAATATTTGATATTTGTTGTTGTTGCTAAGTGCCGTGGAGTCCGTTCTGACGCAGCAACCCTGTTTAGGGTTTCCGAGGAGCAGCTGGTGAGCTTGAACAACCAATCTTGCAGTTCAAGCAGCTTTGCAGTCTGGAGCATTAACCCATAGCACCACACTGTTGTTGTTGTTGTTAAGTGCCGTCGAGTCGGTTCCGACCCATAGCGACCCTGTACAGGGTTTCCGAGGGTGTAAATC
>NW_006410671.1:1162-3539 GCF_000296735.1 Chrysochloris asiatica | reverse complement strand
ACAGGGTTTCTGAGGCTGTAAATCTTTACCGGAGCAGAAAGCCTCATCTTTACCTTGCTAAATATGTCTTGAACTGAATGATGAAATAAATAAGAACAAGACTCCTTAAAACTTGTCTATATTTAAATCTTGTTGTTGTTGTTAAGTGCCGTCAAGTCAGTTCTGACCCATAGCGACCCTGAACAGGGTTTACGAGGCTGTAAATCTTTATGAGAGCAGAAAGCCTCCTCTTTCTCCCGCAGAACGGCTGGTAGTTTCGAACTGCTGACCTTCAGGTTTGCAGCCCGATTCGTAACCACTAAGCTACCAGGAGGCTGTTAAGCCATAAATTTTAGAAAGGGTTTTTACACAAATCTCATTAGAGATTCCATCTCTATTTACTTGACCAAAAATGAATATTTTAATACTAGTTTGAATTTTTTATAATGTTGCCCCCAGTTTAAACCTTCTAGAGTCTCTACTGCCTATACCAAACCAGCTGTCATCAAAGTGATTCCAACTCATGGTAATACCATGTGTTTATGTAGAACTGTGCACCATAGGGATTTCAGTGGCCTGAAATCCCTGTTTCCTCAGGGTCAACTCAAACCTCCAGAATTTTAGTTAGTTGCTGAGAATGTTATCATTTTGTTACTATTTGCACCACCTGAAATTGTTGTTAAGTGTCCTCTAGTCTGTTCCAACTCATAGTGACCGTAGGTAGGGTTTCTGAAGAGCAGCTGGTGAGTTTGAACTGCTAATCTTACAGCAGTCCAGTGCTTATCCTACAGTGCCACACCAGGATCCCTAGTATCTATTAAAATCTCTTTTCCTGGTGTTTAAGGTCATTGTTAGTTTGGCTGTAGGCTTCTATCAGATCCTCCATGTAAATAGTTATCTGGAGTACATTTGCTCTTAATAAATATTAGCCAGAGACTGATTTAATAAATTGATTAAATATTTTGAAATAGGAGACCTAAGCCTATTGCCTTATAGTTCAAGCAATAATTTATATGCTATCGTGAATGCACCTGGAAGATAAACCTTTTGTTTCACTTAGAAAACAAAACAAAACAAAACAAAAACCCAAGAAGTGTTTCACAAAGAAATAAAGTTCATGCCACACACACTCAGTAGGATACTGCAAAGATTAATGAGGTAATGCAACAAAAGTGCTTTGAGCTATTCATATGAATGATGTTTTACAAAGGTACTTTATTGTAATTATTCTCTGCATTTACCTTTAATGCCACATGTAAAAGAGTTTGGACTAGAAGAGAAAATAACTTTCCAGTATAGAAAAAACTATTTCAAAATAATTTTTTCCAATTTGACTGTTAGCTATTTTTTCTTAAGTCAGTTAAAATACTGATTTTGTCATTTGTATTGTCGCTCAAGTTAATGATTTAAGATCATGTATGTAAATTTCCTAGTTTTTGGTTGGGTACTTCTTTGTTGTTAAGTGCTGTCAAATCAGCTGTGACTCACACCTACTCTCTATAGGGTTTCTGAGGAGCAGCTAATGGTTTGAACTGCTGGCCTTGTGGTTCAGAGACCACTGCTGCCCTACAGTGTCAGATCTTTATTTTTGTTGTTACTGTTTCAGACAAAATAGTTGTAGTACAAATCGTTTTAGAAGCTGTGTCAATGCCATTTTCTAGAATACATAGATAAGCAGGTCAAAAAGATAAGTGAAAGTTGGAAGGTGGGCATTTGATAGACTACCTGAAAGATCACAGTCTTGGGTGATGTTGCTTATCTGTTTTTGATTGCCCTGTTGCCCAATTATTATCTGTTTTAAAACTGTATTTTCAAAAACAACTGTTCACTATGTTGACCTGGTTAAATTAATGAAAATTGTTTGGGAACCAGTTTATCAATAGGTGAAAACCATATAGAAGTATTTTCTTTTGTGGAATGCAAAAAATATGACTCAGAGCTTTGAATGTAATAATAAATTAGGTCAGTTGGTAACCAATGTAAAATAATGTCATGTGTTTAACAAGCCATTGTGATAAACTTACATGAATAGTTCCTTTATATTCTGAAACAAGGTACAGTACAGATACATGTTGTTGTTGTTGTTATGTGCCTTGGAGTCAGTTCTGACTCATAGCGATCCTGTACAGGGTTTTTAAGGCTTTAAATCTTTATGGGAGCAGAAAGCCTCATCTTTTTCCCACGGAACAGCTGGTAGTTTCGAACTTCTGACCTTAAGGTTCGCAGCCTGATTTGTAACCACTATGCTACCATGTTGTGTTGTAGGCAGACATATTAAATGGGCCCTAGTGGTCACTGACTCCTGTTACTCATGACTAATTCCCTCACTGTAAGTTTTGGTATTTTGGCTCTCATGGACTTGTTTTTATTTTCTTCAGCTTCAGTTTGAATATGCATA
>NW_006410671.1:0-467 GCF_000296735.1 Chrysochloris asiatica | reverse complement strand
TGTTCAGATGCTACCGGAGCCACCATTTTAGGAGAGACCAAGTGGGGGAAGGATCAGAGCAGCAATGGATACCTGACAGAATCATGGAGATAATGGTGTGGACATTCTTTTTGTTGTTATTGTTCTGTTCATTGGTCTCTTGTTGTCTGCACACTTCCATTGTGGAGACTAGAGGGGTTGTGGGAGCAAGTGGACGCCCACTCCTAGAGGGTTCTATTACACATGTGCACAGATCTCCTCAAAATGTAAAGTGACAGTTTCCGCTTAAACCAAACGGTAGTACAAAATGGCCACAGCTGGCCCTGAACTAGGAAATAGGCCTGAATAGGGATTGTGGAGCTGGATAGGCAGACTGAAAAGGAAATAGACCAAAAATTAAATCCTGAGTTGTGTACATCACAACGACCAATAGTAGCATCTTGAAATTTCTCAGGAAAAAGAGTGAAAAGGGTAGCCCATCTCCTGAT
>NW_006410670.1:12705-13553 GCF_000296735.1 Chrysochloris asiatica | reverse complement strand
ATACCAGCTGATCAACAATAGACAGAAGCCATCACCAATCAAACCCACTCTAAACTGAGGTGAAGGAATGGCAAACAAGAATGGAGTACATGCTTCCATTCTCTAACTACACCCATAGTTGTAGTGTAATTAGAGAATAGAATTGGTGAAAGCCTAAGAAAACCTCAACATATAATCATTAATTAAATATATATACAACAACTCCCCCCACCACCAATGCTCCAAACATAATAGATAATTTTAGATTACACAAACAAGAGAGATTAGCTCAAAAAAATGATCAAGATACAGAACCAGAAAACATTTCTGAGTAAGAATAAATAACAGAACCAACTGAAAAATATTTCACAAGGATAATATTTAGGGACCTTCAAATGACTGACAGAAAGATTGAGGAAAACAAGTATAACACAGAAAAATCTTTAGAAAATTTCAGGAAAACACTATGAGAACAAAGAGACAAGATGAATGCAAATTTTGAAACAGTGGAATACCTGCAATTAGAAATCCAGAAGATTAACACTGTGATTTCAGAAATGGCCAATACATTGAAAGCGTAAAGGAATAGATTCAAAGCAATGGAAGTCCAAATTAGTGAACTTGAAGATAAATCTCTTAATCCTACTATGTTAGCTAGAAGAATCAGAAAAAAGAATGAAAAAATCCAAAGAAAGCCTAAATGTTATGTGGACAACCTCAAAGAGAACAAACTTACAGGTGATTGGAATTCCAGAACAGGAAGAGATAATAAAAAGAGAAAATTGTCAAAAAGTTGTAGAAAGAAAACATCCCTAATATCATAAAATACCAGAAGATAAGCATATTAGAAGCTGAACAAACCCCAAACA
>NW_006410670.1:5745-10870 GCF_000296735.1 Chrysochloris asiatica | reverse complement strand
CCTCTTAATCTATGTACAGGTTCCTCATGAACACAAGTAAGTGTTCCAGAATACTCCTTCTCTGCAATGTTGTCCATAGCTTGTCATGATTCACACAGTCAAAAGCCTTCGCATAGTCAATAAAGCACAGATAAACATATTTCTTATGTCAGCAACAATACCGTTAATTTCATATCCTCTTCTGAATCTGGCTTGAATTTCTGGCAGTACTCTGTTGATGTACTGCTGCACCCATTTTTGCATTCTGTTTCTTCCTTCCTTCTGTTTATATATGATTATCTAGGAGTCCTGGTATGACACTGTAGAATAAAATACTGGACTGCAAGGTCAGTTTGAACTTCAAGGTGAATGGTTCAAACTCACCAGCCACTCCTTGGAAACCCTACACAGGGTCGCTATGAGTTGGTACACACTTGAAGGCACTTAACAACAGCAACATGATAAGTAGGGTAACTCTGGTATATACTGTATATATTTAATGATCTCTTTTTAATTTGCTGTCATCTCTGCATAATTATTCCATCTTTTATATCCATCATAAACTTCAATTTATTAACCTGCTAGATTTTTTTTTTTGCACACACTGAATTTCCTAAGTGTTATGATTCACACTGGTTTTATTTCTCTCTGAATATTACAAACACCAAGCAACTTCACAGTTAATAGTTATTTTTTAGGAAAGATGATATAAACAGTTATTTCTACCAAAAGAAAGGTTAAGGACTCTTCTAGTCCAGCTAAGCATACTAGCTTCAGTTTAAATTTTAAAGCAAGATGGAAATGCAGTTGGTGGAATGAGAGTAGTGTGGTGTTTTCTGCTCACCAAGGGTGGACTTGACCAGAAATTCTGTAATTGTGGGAGAGACACAAGTAGATGGGTGGCATCAGAAAATATTTTTATTTGACTTGCAGCACATTTTTTTCTGCCTGAATGATTCAACTTTGCTCTATTTCTATTTTCCTATGGGCAACACTATCAATCCTGTTAAACTGTGGTACTCAGATTCACTACCCCAGGAGGTCATAATGTTGAGCATATAAACAGGATATTTAAAAGGTTAGCTAAATTAATGAGACACAGGTCCATTGAGCTGTGTTTTTGCAGGGAAAGGTAAGTTTGGAATGTAGGAGTTTGCCCTACTTCTGAGACTATTACCAGAGTAGCCCTCCTTGGCAAATGTCTACTTGGTCCTTGTTACAAATTGAATTATGTCCCTTCAAATTGGTATTGAAGTCCTAATCTCTGCTCACCTTGTTTGGAAACAGGGTCTTTGAAGGTATATCAATTAAATTATCATGAGATCATACCAAAGTTGGATGAGTTCTAATCCTATTTGACTACTAGTCTATAAAGGAGAAGAAACATATGGAGACAGACCACCTTGGAGATGCAGAAGGTATGATGATCATGTGATAAGAGTGTTAAATTGCAGCTGTAAACCAAGGAATGCTTCAGGTTACCAGAAGCTACAAGAGACAAAAAACAAACAAACAAACAAACAAACAAACAAACAAAAAAACTTCCCCTAAGGAAGAGAGCATGAACCTGTTGAAACCCTAAATTTGAACTTCTTTGGAACTACAAAAATACACATTTCTGTTCTTGTAAGCTACCCAGTTTGTGGTATTTTGTTATAACAGCTTTAATAAAATGTTATCATCTTGATCTCAGAGATGGTCAAGGGTGGTTACTGAGTCTACATATATTTGGGAAAATTTTAGTCACTTGTGTGTGGCAAAGATTTTAGAGAAGCTTGCAAGTCTTCTTTACTAATAGTCAAATGACTGCCCAAATAATGATGAAGAAAATTTCAAATTAGAGTTACACAAATGCCTAATCAGCTGCTGAGCAAGAATTCCTTCATTGTTTCTATTAATACCATAAGAAAACCCCACAGAAGAATCATAGGGAACATTCCAAAGAAGAAGCCTAAATTCTGTAGCTGAGGCAGTCATCCAAAGGGAATCTTCCTTCAAGAAAAGTAGAAACATGGAAATCACTTCAATGCTGCCTTTCTGGTAAAATGGAAAGAAAACAACTTAGAATTTCTTTAAAAACAAAAAGTGTTGATGTTAGACCTCATTATTTTACTTTTAAGAAATGTTCCAGACATTTCAAATAACTTAAGCAGACTAAAAGTTGACAGGTCAATCAACTGTCAAATCAAGGATGAGAAGCCAGGGGGACATTTATACTGAAAAAAACTCCACTTGCCTGAGCCACAAGGATCCAGGAGAAGCTGACATTTAAGAGGGGATAAATACAGACAATGTTATCCTGGTGCTTTTAATAACATGGCAACAGAAAGACCAAGGTAAGGAAACTCAACCAAAACCAGACAATGGTAACTTCCTGTTACTTAAAAAAATAACAATAACCACAACAAACCATGACACAAAGCTCTAGCAGGGACAATAAACAAAGGAGAGGAAATACGCCTTTTAGGGTTAGTATTTCAAATGGCAATAGTGACTTGCCAAGGGTTATTGTCTGACCATTGACCACAAACTATTCCCTTAGCCATCCGACAATGAGAACTGAAGAGTGTGGCATCCTCAGGATTCTCTCATGCAGAGGTGGGGTTGTAATGCTCAAATGTTCATGGCCTGTGCCCATCACCAAGCTTAAGGGCATTTACCTTATTAGCAACTGAATTATTGAGTGGTTGGAGGTGCACAAGGAGCTGCTGTGTTAGGAAGAAACATTAATAACCCTGGATTTAGTTAAGTAGAGAATGGTTCTTAATATTCTCTAAAATTAGAAAAATGAAACACTAATTCTTTAAGGAAATCAACTCAAAACCAGGAAGAGCAAATATCATTAGGATGTTCAATTTAATATATTGGTAATGAATGCTAATATGATTAAATGGTTACAGATAGACTGCAGAATTATACATTTTCCTCAACGTTGTCTTGGTCTGGTTCATGGTTTTATTTCAGTGAGTCATAGTGTGCTATGGGAAGCATGTGGCCTAAGTCCCCTGAAGTAGGGGTGTGACAACTACGAGGTCCACCTATGGCAGCATTAAAATGAGTGAATAACTGTACTTGATTCCAAATATGGGCTGATTTCACCCAGATGTGGGATAAGGGTGATAAAACTGCCTAGCCTGAGCATTTTATTGTGAATAAAGTATGAAAACCACTTAATCGTAAGGGGACACAACATCTTAATAGTGGATCCAGACAATTAAATAGAAAAGATCACATGGTATAACAAAAAACGAAGAGTTTGATATCATAGCTCATAATTACGGCCCAGAAGGAGATGGAGTAAATTTCCTGATGTGATGCTAAATACTAAAGTTTAGGCATGTTAGTTACCCCTTCTGGATTATTCTTATCTTTTAGGTTTTCCTTTTGGGATTTTGTGTACACTGATACCATCAATTTCAGCTAGATTAAAATTTCATGAAGGAGTACGGCTCACATCCAACACCTTCTATGTACGAGGTGGGTTCAAATTATTCATGGAACATTTTCATTATCATTTCATTCCACTTACTGTAAACTTGTTAAGCCCGCTCATGTTCTTTTTTTAAACTTGTGCTGTGGTTAGGAGTGGAGATTGCTTATACTCAGATCCCAAGTTTAATTAAAACAAACTGAAATTATACAACTTCACATTAATTTTCTTTATTCATTTTTAGTTTTCATGAATATTGATGGTTGATGGCTGTCTGTGATAGAGTAATATCCATATGTCTATAAGGAACATTAGTTAACACAGCTATCATACAGATTTATACACCAACCAGTAAAGTCAGTGAGGGTGAAACTGAAGAACTCTACCAACTTTTTTGGTCTCAAATTGAGCAAATATGCAATCAAGATATATTGACAATTTCTGGTGATTGGAATACAAATGTTGGAAACAAAGAGGCATGATCCGCAGTTAGAAAATATGGCCTTGGTGATAGAAACTACTAGCTATCACATGATAGAATTTTTGCAAGACCAATGATTTCTTCATTGCAAATACCTTTTTTAAAACAACATAAAAAATGATTATAAACATGGACCTCACCAGGTGAAATACACAGAAATCAAATTGATTACATCTGTGCAAAGAGACAGTGAAAAGCTCCATATCATCAGTCCAAACAAGACCAGAGGCAGACTGTGGAACACACCTGAATTGCTTATAGGTAAGCTTATATTGAAGTCGAGAAAAATTAAAACAAGTCCACTAGCACTAAAATACGACTTTGAACATATCCCACCTGAATTTAGAGATCATCTCATATGTATACATCCATAAATTATCACCATAGTCAAAAGCATAGCTATCACTCATTAAAGTTGTGGTCCTTTTGTAATCTGTCTCTCTCCCTCTTTTGACTCCACCCTTTATCCTCAAGCAACCAAGGATCTGTATGCTATCACTATACATAAGTATGCAATTTCCAGAATTGCATAGGGATGGAATGATACAAAATGTCTTCTCTTTTGTCTGACTTCTGTCTCTCAGTAGGAGGGTAACTACAAAATCACAGAAAACTTTATGAAACAAAGCTATCAAAATGTTAAGCTATTGTTTCTCAACATATCTTCCATTTAGGCCTATGCATTTCTAAAGTTGGAGTTTCCATCTCTCTAACCCTTCTTCAAGGAAATCTGAGCTCTTAGAATTATACCACATCAAAAGGACAGTTTTGATCATTTCAAGAAAATGAAATCATGTTTTGTTTTAATGTTCTTTGAGTTTGGGGTACAAAAAGATGTCTGAAATGGCAAGATAAGGGCTAAAGAATGAATGAAGTTTCCCAAGGACAGTCTGTCAAACAGTCCTGCTATCCTTTAAGAGTAAGCAGGTGCATTGTCTTGCAGGAAAAAAAAAAGGAAAAAAATTATTTGATGTAATTTTCCTCATCTTTTTCTCACCAAAATAGTTTTCCTAAAACTTCTTCCGAATAAGTTCTTGTGATTGTCCTGTGTATTTTGAGAAAATCTATCAAGATCACCATTTAGGATACCAAAATAGTTGCTATGACCATCTGAGCTGATCTTTTTGCCCTGAATTTAACAGGCCTGAGAGCTTTCCTTAGATATGACTGTTCTGATTAGACCTTTTTTTTTTTAAATCACCTAATAATATATGTTGTTGTTGTTAAGTGCCATC
>NW_006410670.1:4267-5255 GCF_000296735.1 Chrysochloris asiatica | reverse complement strand
GAAACCCTGTACAGGGTCGCTATGAGTCGGAACCGACTCCATGGCACATAACAACAACATATATGTATACATATATGTTGTTGTTTTTAAGTGTTGTTGAGTCATTTCTGACTCATAGCAACCCTATATAGGATTTCCAAAGAGTGACTGGTAAATTTGAATCACCAACCTCGAAGTTCAAACTGACCTGGCAGTCTAGTGCATTATCCCACAATGCCACAGTAGGACTCCATTTCTTTTTTTTTTTTTTAAGTTTTTATTGTGAAATGAGTGACAGTTTACATGGGAGAGCATGAGCTTTACATTCATCTTACCATATTTCATTTCATTGCAATGATTACAATCCCCTCCATGCATCATCATTCAACAGCATTTGCTTCCAATCCCTCTGTTCTTTTTTGGTGGGATGTACACCGAAGCACTCAGGAATATATAACCATTCAAGCAACCAAAGGGTATACCCGGCACACCAGCCCCCTGGCTGTCAGTACACAGCTCCCCTCCCTCCTTGAGTCTAGAGTCCCCAACTGCTCCATCTCACCACGTCATCGTCTCTGCCTGCATCTCTGGCATCGCTGTTTCTCTGGATAGGGTCCCACACTCTGCTCTTCTCCCTTGATGGTCCCAGGGCCCTCTGCTCCTGGACTGCAAGATCAACCATTGCCCTCCTTTTGTTACAAAACCTTTAAATTTGTAATATTCACAATCAGTCCTGATAGCAATTATTCACTATTGAACCACAAGAGTCTTATCCCCATCTCCTTTAACAAGTCCAGTATAGACAGGTTGAAAACCACTCCATGGAGATTCTACTTTCCCCGTGCTCTTAGTAACTAGGCTCCCACTAGAAAGCTTATAAGCCACTCACTTAGTGCCCCAACCCCCATTTTGTGTAACCAATGTCTAAGTAGCCCATCCCTGTCAACCCTGTGTACAGAGATGGTGGGAATGATCACGCTATAAAGATTCGTTCCATCTTTTTTTTTTT
>NW_006410670.1:2796-3455 GCF_000296735.1 Chrysochloris asiatica | reverse complement strand
GGATGTGTTTCAGGATTCCACCTATGGTCTTATGTAAGGCAGTGGCTCCGCAGGAAGTCTCCTTCACTGGGCATGGTGTAGCCCCATTTTAGGTATTCCAATCAATTATAAGCAGAAGACAGACTTACAAGCTTTCTATGGTGATATTTCTGGATATTCCTTTCTCTCCCCCTCAAGTGTCTAACTTATAATGGTATGCCAGGGAAACCAAGATTTAAAAGACAGCCAAGCATTTGAACATTATTTCCTCCCTTTTTCCCATTCCTACCATGTCTCAATCACTGTATCCCAGAGCCCTATTGTTCCAAGGTTGTGCATGCATCATTATTTACTTCTGTCCCACTTAGCCCATGCAAACATGCCTAATTGTACTACCATTCCCCTCCCCCTTCATGTGTATTGCCCCCCTCCCTAGCACCAAACTATCCTGTGTCTATTCCCTGCCCTGTGCAATGTCCTCAAGGTTCATCCATGTTATGTGATGGCTTTCAGCTTCCTTGTTGTTCTTCAAGGTAACATAATATTCCATTGTGTGTATGTACCACAGTTTGTTTATCCATTCTTCAGTTGCTGGACACTTAGGATATCTCCATCTTTTTGCTATTGTAAATAGTGCTGCTATGAACATTGGTGTGTATATATCTCCTCATGTTATGGCT
>NW_006410670.1:0-890 GCF_000296735.1 Chrysochloris asiatica | reverse complement strand
TTTTGGTATGAGGGTTATGCTTGATTCATAAAATGTATTAGGAAGTTTTCCATCCTCCTCTATGTTCTGGAATAATTTGAGTAGAATAGGTGACAGATCTTCCCTGAATGTTTGGTAGAACTCACCAGTGAAGCCATCTGGGCCTGGACTTCTTTTGGTTGGAAGTTTATTGATGACGTTATCAATTTCTTATTTTGTTATGAGTCTGTTCCGGTTTTCTACTTCACTCTGTGTAAGTTTAGGCAGGTCGTGTTTTTCTAAATATGTATCCATCTCTTCTAAGTTTTCAAATTTGTTGAAGTGCAACTCTTCACAGTATTCTGTTATTATCCTTTTTATTTTGTATGGTTCCATTATGACATTGCCCATGTGGTTTCTAATGCGTGTTATTTGTGTCTTCTCCCTGTTTTCTTTTGCTAGGTTTGCCAACGGTCTGTCAATTTTGTTAATCATTTCAAAGAACCAGCTTCTTGTTCTGTTGATTCTTTCTATAAATTTTCTGTTTTCTATCTCATTTATTTCTACTCTAAACTTTATTATTACTTTTCTTTTGGTGTCTGTAGGTTCCCTCTATCGGTCTGTTTATAATTGTAGATGCTGTGCTAATATGATAATTTTGGTTGTTTCTTCTTTTTGGATGTGTGCATTTATTGCAGTAAACTGTCCAGCACTGCTTTCTCTGTGTCACAAAGATTTTGCTATGTTGTGTTTTTGTTCTCATTTGTTTCTAGGAATTTTGTGAATTCATGTTTAATTTCTTCTACTACCCAGTCGCCTTTCAGCAGCGTCTTGTTCAGTTTCTATGTATTGAACTTATTTCCTTAGTCTTCCTATTGTTGATTTCTAATTTGATAATGTTGTGGTCTGAGAAGATGCTTTTAGTATTTTGA
>NW_006410669.1:12940-13545 GCF_000296735.1 Chrysochloris asiatica | reverse complement strand
CTAGAGTACAGAAATGTACCCTGTAATTTAATTTATGATCTCCAGATTGTAGCTCAGGTCACTGCACAAGCCAAGTCATCATATTAAAAGCAGGTACTTATGACTCCAAAAGTTAAGTGTGAGGAGGCAAAACAGAAAATACGTTCCCATTGCCAGGTGGGAGCCCCAGGATATTGACTTTTATCTTTGAGAATTATCAGAATATATCTGATCACATTTGCCCAATGGCTATTGGAAAACCTTTAGACCTGTAGGACCAGTATAAGTGGTTTGAACATGCAGTCAGGTACCCCAAAAAGTGGAATGTGTACGTTTCCACATGTCCATTCAAACAAAATTTTGAAGTGAATTTTACTAATGGAATTATTGGACCAATAAAAATGAATTAATTTCACTATATACTTTGTCTTTTCAAGGTAACTATTTCATAGACAGACACATACACAAGACAGACAAAGAGAAAGAGGAATGCAAAAGAAGGAAATTCTCATGTAATCCACCATATAAATCAGAAAAAAGAAAAGAAACACATGATCACATCAATTAATGCAGAAAAGGAATTTAACAAAAACCAACAACCATTCCTGATAAACACACTCAACAAA
>NW_006410669.1:3365-9702 GCF_000296735.1 Chrysochloris asiatica | reverse complement strand
ATGGAGGGGAATATAACCATGGCAATGAAATGATATGTGATAGGATGAATGTAAAGCTAATGTTCTTCCATGTAAATTATCACATTATTCATAATAAAACATTAAAAAAAAAAGAAGGTAATTCTCAGTATTTTTTAACTTCCTTTCCTAGGTATAGCAAAAGCATCACAGGCTAGTATTTAAATCACTATTTATAAGTGATTCTTAACTCCTTGCTTCATTCGATGTAATCACATGTTTCTCTAGCCTCTACTTACTGAAATGTATGATAATCTGTTCAAAAAACAAAAGTTAATCCTATTTGAAAATTTGGCAATTGCCAAATTATTCCAACCTGTTAGAGAGCAACAAATTAATCTTTTTAACTGCTTGATCTCCTTCAAATAATTTAATAAATTGGTCAGAGATTATTCAACATCTTAAGTCATTAGGAAATAAATAAAGGAATGGAAAATGCCATTCATTGAAGCTGAAACTGAATCCTCACACTGCTCATTGATTTAAGAAAGCACAATATGCTCTTGGAAGTTTTTTGAACACAGGTGCACAGAAAAACCAGCTCACTCACTCACCTTTTGGATCTATCCCAGATCTTGTGTCACAGAAGGCATTGTGGCCTGATCAAGAAATAAGAGGCTTCTGAGTTTTATGAAACATGCCATCTGAGACAGGTTTGAGGAGGTTATCTCCCTAGAATACCAAATACTAAATAAATCAATTAAATTTAAAATACACAATTTTCCCCTCAAAGATACAGAAACAAACACCGGACATCAGGAAAGAGGAAGTTTAATGTGTGTTCCAACAACGTGTTTGTCAGTTTCTCATTCTGTGGTGGCTTGCATGTTGCAGTGATTATGGAAGCCACTTTACCGGTGTTTTAAGGTGCTCTGGTAGCGTAGTGGTTACGAATTGGGCTGTGAACCTTAAGGTCAGCAGTTCGAAACTACCAGCCGCTCTGCGGGAGAAAGATGAGGCTTTCTACTCCCGTAAAGATTTACACCCTTGGAAACCCTGTACAGGGTCGCTATGGGTCAGAACCGACTCGACAGCACTTAACAACAACAACAGGGTAATCCATGAAGGACAGGTTTCAGCAGAGTTTCCACACCAAGACAAAGAAGGAAGAAGGAAGGAGAGGTTGATTATTTCTGAATGTTTATAGCAGCGGAACATTGTCAGATGTAGTGCGGGGAGATGAAAACATTATGGTTACAAGAGCAAGTTAATGCTACTTATTCCCAGGTTATGTTGTGTGGGAAGATCTGGGGTGGCTGTCAGCAGTATATAAACAATTAAACCATGAAACCTCACAGTGAATATAGAGAGACCCTGCCAATCACAGCTACAATATGTACTTACTTCAAAATGAGTGTGCTGTCAAGTCATTCTAGTTAACTCCTCTTTATGGTTAGTTAAACAAGACAACACTGTGGTTGGCACCTTCCCTCTCCTTGGAAGGTCACTTAAAAAGAACAAGACCACCAACGAAATGGATCGGCACAGTGGCAGCAGCAATAATTTTGGGTAGGGCTCAGGACTGGGCAGTGTTTGATTCTCTTGTGCAGAAGGTTGCTATGAGTTATAACTGACTAGATGACACCTAACAACAACAACCATGCTTGTTTGTATGTTTTGTTCAGAAACAAACCCAAGATAATAAGAAAGGAGTTTCTGCTGTGTGATGCAAAGTTTTAAGTGCTCAAGTTGTTGAAAGATTGGTGGATTGAACCTATCCAGAAGCTTCGCAAGAGTAGCTTCTGAAAGGTCACAAACATGAAAATTCTATGCAGTTCTATTTAGAAACAGCATTAGTCAAGACTTAACAGCAACTGGTACTGGTAGTGGAAAAGTAGTTTGGTAATGTCCAGCGTATACAAAGACCACATTTAGATTCCATACCTTAAGAATTGTAATTATTGTTTGTTATTGTGAAGTGCTTTTCCAACTCAGCAATCTTGTATAGGGTTTCTGAAGAGCACCTGGTGGGTTTGAATTGCCAACCTTGTGGTTATCCTTACAGAGTCACACCAGGATTCTAAAATGTTATTTTATTGCAAGGACTAATACAGATTTTGATTCTGAGGTTCCCATGTGTCAGACAATAATTCAGTGCCTAACAATAACCTAAATTTTTTCTTCAAAAGTCATTTTCCCAGGTCCCATTTCAGGGAATTAGAATCTCTAAGGAGGTATGTAAGGATCAATGTTTCTGTTTCCCAGGTTGTTTGATTGCCAGTCATGGTTTAGAAAATCTTTATTTAAATTCTTTGTTTTATTAATGAGAAAAGGCAACCCTGACATATTGAAAAAAGTCACTCAATGCCACCTGCCTTGTGAATGGGGAAGTCCCTCTTACAATCCATAAATCCCAATTCTGCCAAAGGCAGTCTTGCCTACATCCCTCTGGAAGGCAAACCTTTCATTGAGGCTAGAGAAACAAACATACAAGTCACTTTCTCAATTCAGTTTCTCTTTCAAATCTTTTGTTTTAAAGAAAGGAATCTCTCTTCCTTGGCAGGCTGCCTTCTCTCCCACCACAAATAATCCTTTCTTTCAAACAAATCTAAGCTTTCTTAAAGCCTAGAAAATCCATCCTAATCACAATATAGTTTCCCTCTTACAAGTTCTATGAAAAGCTGAAACCAGTTTCTTCCTTCTTGGTTATAAAGAAAGAAAGTTGTCCCACACCTCATCTACATTATGAAATAGTTTATGGAGCAAGTCTAAAGACATTAATCTATTATTTTATTTATTAACTAATTTAAAGAATGTTTATTGTCTTAGGCTGTGTTTTCTAGAGAAGCAAAACTAGTGAAACATATATATGTTAAGTATATACATATATATGTGTATAGAGAGTGAAACAAGAAGAGTTTAATATCAAGGAAATGACTTACAATTGCAGAGTTCCAGGTCCCCTGGCAGAAGAGAGAGAACCTTTCTTGCATGACCATTACATTGGGATTAGGCCACACCCTCAAGGAAACATCCCTTTAATTGATTGGTTGTTTATAGCCACTTATAGAGTTAACTATGTCTGTATTAGGTTTCATTGCCATGGGAATAAGCACATCTCAACTACTAAACTTCTAGAAATCCTGGCCTTGTCAAATTGACACAGAACCCTAACTATTGCAATCTACCCTTGTCAACCTGAAGCCTATATGCATAATCTCTAAATAAAGAAAAAATTAAATTAATACTGTGCCTAGCATGATATAACTAAAACATGTACAACTGAAAATGCACGACTTCAATTACATCTTATTTGTCACAGATGAGCAAAGCAAAAAATTTGATGCATACATACAAAACAAAAAATATATATTCATTTAAATATCCACAGGGTACATTCTGCAAGCCAGGCGCCTGCTCATAGGCATACAGAACTTACTGGAGTTCAAAGCTGCTCTGTCTTTCCATTCCACACCTCTGCCGCTGTCTCTGATGTTACCATTTTTCCAGATAGAGATCCCACACTCCTGGGATCATCTATTCCTGAAATTAATGATTACCTAATTTCCCAGTTTAGGTACACATCTTCTAAAATTACACTTTTGACAAAACAATTAATCCTACTAATAATTATGCACAATTGAAATCATGAAATCTTATCAGCATCATCCACTATCCCTTTTCACCAGACACATCTGGAAAAGAGGAAAACTATTCAGTGGGACTTCTCCCTTACCCCACCTCATTCAGAATCCATGAAAGCTTGCATGTTTATTGTTGTTAAGTGCTATTGAGTCAGTTCTGATCCATAGTGACCCTGTATAGGGCTTCCAAGGAGTGACTGGTGAGCTTGAATTACTAGCCTAGAAGTTCAAACCGACATTGCAGTGCAGCACATTAGCCACAGCACCACACAAGGACTCTACTTCATGTATTGACCCCTATGCATATCCCCCATTTTTAATAGCCAATGTCTATATTACCTGTTCTTACCAACCTAGTACACTGAGGAAACAAGCATTTTCCTTGATCTGAAAAATCTTCCATTCTATTTGGAATTTTCAGCAACTGTATTTGTAAGCAAAAATCCATTTCAACAAATTGTAGCAATTTATACTTGCTCACAGTATCAAATATCTTTATCTTCATCTGGTCCGGTTCAGGTCACAACTCAACCCTAGCCATCCAAATTAGATCAAATGAGGACCAGCTGCAAATTTAGGAGTTCACACATACCTGCTTGTACTTCAAACCAGCTGGCCTGTTCACTCTCAACCCTAGCACATATGGGCTAGGTCAGTGCCCATGGGTTCAAGAGTTCACACAAACTAAACTTCAGATCAGCCTTCTGTATTCTCTCATCTCAAGGTCAGTGGGTGCCAATTCAACAAGCAGAAATTCAGCCCGTGTCTTCACTGCTATACTTACCCCAGTTCCACTCACATATTGATGGAGGTGGTCACAAGTGCAGCTTGCTTGAAACAAGCTTTTTACAAAAGACACAACTTTTTCCCTCTGCTTTTTTAAACCAAGCAGCCTATATATATATATATATTTTTTTTTTTTTTCCAGGCAAACTCTAACTCCACATCTAGAAATACAGTCAAATAAAGGTTGAAGGCAGGCCTACAAGCTCTCTATAATCATAATTCTCAATATTCATTTCTGGTGTGACACTGTGGGTTGATGTGCTGGACTGCAAAGTTAGTTTGAATTGCAAGGTTGGCAGTTCAAATTCACCAGCTGCTCCTTGGAAACCCTATACAGGGTTGCTATGGGTCAGAACCAACTCGATGGCACTTAACAACAACAACCTCACACATGTATGAAGTTGAGTCAAAATTATCCACATTCTGGGTGTAGAATTTATTTTAATCCATTTTTATAGAAGACAAATTCATCATTTTTTAGAATATAATTTCTTTGCTTTTCAATACACTTTTTTCATCTCTCAACAAGCTTTCATATTCCCTTATTAAAAAATGCTTTCGGCTGAGCTGCAAGCTATGACTGCACTACCATCTTCCCTTATCATCATAAGTGAAACTTTGTCCTTAAAGGGCTGCTTTCAGGGGACCCAACAGGTGAGTCTGATGGAGCAATATCAGAATTATAGGGAAGATGCTTTAACACCTGAAAACAAAGGTTTGCATAGTGTCAACAGTGGGGGAAGAGGTTTGCAGACGTGCATTGTCATGCAAGTTCTCAATGATCCCAAAGTTAGGCTTCAACTCCTCAGTGAGCATGTCATTGTAATGAGCATTGTTGATTGTTGAATCTTTTTCCTGATAATGGTCCAATATTGGCCCTTGAAAATTCTAGAAAACCATAGACATCAATTTTCCAGCTGATGGTTGATTTTGAACTTTGTCTTGTTCAATTTCCTGAGAATAAACAGCAGAGTATGGAATAGAAACAAACTCATTCTCAAGGGCCAGCATTGTTATTAGATGCCATCAAGTTGGCACCTACTAAGATTGACCTTATGCAGAACAGAATGAAACACTGCTCAGTCCTGCATCAATCTCACAACCATTGAGCCTATTGCTGCTGACACTATGCCAGTCAATGTAGTTGGGGGCCTTTTTCTTTTTCACTGACCCTGCACTTTACCAAGCATGATGTCTATCTCCAGAAACTGATTCCTCTTGATAATATGTCCAAAGTATGAGAGACAAAGTCTGGTCAACCTAGCTTCCAAGGAGCATTCTGGCTATACTTCTTCCATCACAGATGTATTTATTCTCTTGGCAATCTGTGGTACTTTTAGTATCTTCTCCAACACCATAACTCAAATGCATCTATTCTTTTATGGTTTTCTTTATTCATTGTTCATGTGTGTCACTGGCTGCAGGCAATTTTAGGAATTGCTATTCTCCTTTCCACTGAAGTATCTTATCCCATGCCCCTTCATTCTTTCTCTTATAATAACTCAATGCTTCCATGAATCTGGACCCATTGAAATTAATCCCACTCCTAATGCCAGCTGCAAAAACCATGTGTGGGCCATGTCTAACTTCCACTGACTTCACAGATGAGAAGAGGACTCCATTCAAAATAAGCCCTAGGCTGATTTCTATGAAGTAGAATTAAGATATGCCTCCATCCTATATCAGTGCTTTAAAAATTAGTCAGATTTTAGTACCAATTTAGATGACCCATCCTTGTATTTTTTTGTATCTCTAGAACCCTATTTTCTCAGAACCACATTCTTAGGCCAGATTTCCTAGAGAGGGACAACCAGTGAAACACATATAAGTGTTGATTGTACTGTCTGCTAGTTTGTTGTACTGTGGTGGTTTGCATATTGCTGTAATTCTGGAACCTATGCCACTGGTATTTTAATTACCTGCAGGTCATCCACAATGAACAGTTTTAA
>NW_006410669.1:0-2356 GCF_000296735.1 Chrysochloris asiatica | reverse complement strand
TCATCAGAAAGACAAGAAAGAAGGAAAAGACCAAAATGGATGTCAGTAGAGACTCTGAAACTTGCTCTTCAGCATAGAGATGAAAAACCAAATTGAAGAAATAAGAAGGTAAAAGAGTTCAACATAAAATTTCAAAGATCATCTTGAGAATACAAAGTTAAAAGAAGGTGGAAGGAATACATAGAGTCACTGTACTCAGAAGAGATAGTCGTTGTTCAACCATTTCAAGAGGTAGCATATGATCAATACCCAATGATACTGAAGGAAGAAGCCTAATGTACACTGAAGGCATTGGCAAAGAATAAGACACTGGGAATTGATGGAATGAAAATTGTAGTCTTTCAACAAACTGATGCAGCACTAAAGGCACTCACTCATCTATGCCAAGAAATTTGGAAAGCAAGTACCTGGCTAACTGCCTGGAAGAGGTTCATGTCTGTGACCATTCAAAAAATAGGAGACTCAAATGGAATGTGGAAATCATCAGTTGTGCCCCATCATCATTATCAGGTGTAAGTGAAATTTTTCTAAAGATATTATTAAAATGCCTGCAACCAGATATTCAAGCTGGACTCAGAAGAGTACATGGAATGGGGGATATTATTGCTGATGTAAGATGGATTGTGGCTGAAAGCAGAGAAACCTCTGCTTTATTGACTACACAAAGGCTTTCAGTTGTGTGGATCATGGCAAACTATGGACAACATTGCAGAGAATAAATATGCTACCACCTTCTCCATTCCTCCCCAACGGAGAATATTGCCATGCCTTTTGCCTGCAATACCCATCCAGTGCCCACCACTGAGAAAGAGTAACAACACGATGTTAGTTTAAAAACAAAAAGTTTAAAGGTTGTTCATGATCACAGGGGCTCCATTGAAAAGATGCATTTAGATCTCAGAGACAATGAATTGAGAACTTATGTATCCTTATTTTGTGAAATCTTTGCTAATCTACTCCATTAATAATGTTCTAAATTTCCTTACTCTTCTTGAAATAACTTTTCAGTACCTTGGAAAATTGTTCATTTCAGATTTTCTAGTTTATAAATTAATAAATTTAAAGTTGATTAATTCATAGTATATTATAATCAATAAATAACTTTTAAATTACTTATTGGTAAGTTTTGAATAATATCATCTTCATCTTTAATTAATTTTTAATAGTTTTTAATGTGAATTATGTGATAGTTTACATGGAAGAACATTAGCTTTACATTCAAGCTATCATTTCAGTATATCATTTCAGTGCCATAATCACAATCTCCTCCATGTATCATCAAAAAACCACAGGGTATACCCCACAAGCCTTCCACTTGGTCGTCAGCACACAGCCCCTCTCCCTCTCTGGGTCTAGAGTCCCTAGTGCTACATGTCTCCATGTCATCCTCTCTGTTCCATCTCTGGCATCACTGTTTCTCTGGATAGGGATGCACTTCGCTCTTCTCCCTTGATGGTTCTAGGGACCTCCACTCCCGGACTGCAAAATTAACCACTCCCCTCATTTTGCTACAAAACATCTCCTTTTACATTACCAACCCTCACAGTCAGTCCTGATAGCAATTTTATTCACTATTGTAACACAAGAGTACTATCCCCATCTCTTTTCATCTGCCCCACCCAGACAGATTGAATACTACTCAGTGGAGATTCTACCTTCCTGCACCCTCTGGAACTGGCCTCCCTCTTGAAAACTTGTAAGCCAGTCATTTCTTGCTTTTGTAGCCTCCCCCATTTTGGGTAGGCAATGTCCAAGTTGCCCATCCCTATCTACCCTGTGCACCAAAGGGGTGGGAATGATCCTTGATGTAAAGATTTCTTCCCTCTTTTGAGCTACTGCATCCATAGGTATAGGTCAAGTACATCAAATTGTATCAGATTTACTCTTTTTTTGCTCTTCTTTCTTCTTCTAGTTGAGTTCTAATCATCCAGTCATTGAAGCCAGGTCAAATGAGTATCATCTGCAAGTGTGGAAGTTGTTGTGCATAGTCTCTCACTTCTTATCAGATGGATGCTTACTCTTCACTCTAGTCCTCTGTGGCTATGCCACTGTCTCTCTGTCCAGGAGTCCCCAGGTCTTGCCATGCTGCTGGCCAACCAGGTCTCCACCTGGGTTCACTGGAGTCTATTGAACGTGGTAGGACTTAACTCACAACTTTATTGCTGTTTTTCCTCACTTCTCCTTATTGGTAACCAACGTGGTCACCATGCCTGCTCGTGTATTCCATTGAGTCTTAGTCTTGGAAGGGGGTTTGCCCTGAGAGGACCCGACAACTTCCCTTTATGTCTCCTGGGCAAGCAACTTGCTTGTTCTTATAGTAGTCAGTCAGACTGCCTATATTGTTTTTTTTTTTATT
>NW_006410668.1:13557-14035 GCF_000296735.1 Chrysochloris asiatica | reverse complement strand
AGTCTCACAGCCCGCGTGAATCTCAGTGCGCCAGAGCCTTAGACCCGCTTCTTTGAGAAATCACTGTGCGAGGAATTACAGGCTCCTTAAAATTGCACCCCTGCAGCCCCAGCTCCTTTGGGCTTGAGGGGGCGGGGCAGGAACCAGCTCGTGCAGAGCCTCCAGTAGCAGAGAGACTCAAACAGGGAGAGCCACTGGTGACACCTAACCCAAGGTGGGATTTCTGCGCATACAGTGGACACAGGGAAGTTAGTTTAAAAGGGGAAAACAAAAACAAAAACAAAAAAAAGCCTGCAGGAAAAGAGAAGCGGCGACTGACGTCATCAGGCATGGACTGTGCCTGCCTGAGCCACTTCTGCCCTGCCCAGTTGACCTGTGTCCTCCGGCCAGCGGACCCCCCTACCCCAGCACAGTCCAACTGTGTTCCCGGGGCCCACCAGGCACGCGCGCACACAGGCAAGCAGCTTCCCTCCTGCCC
>NW_006410668.1:0-5486 GCF_000296735.1 Chrysochloris asiatica | reverse complement strand
AAAAAAAAAAAAAAGAGTGTGTTGAGGAACAAAGAATTCTTACTGAAAAGTTTTCATGTTGTGTAGATGGGTGTGGTTAAAAGAGATGGGGATGAGATTCTTAATGACTTAATAGTGAGTAATTGTTATCATGACTAATTGTGACTGTCACAATTGTACAGGTAGAAGTTTTGTAACAAAAACTGTGGAGTAGTTAATCTTACAGTCTAGAAACAGAGGACCCTAGAACTATCAAGGGAGAAGCGCACAAGAGGAATGCAGGACATTATCCAGAGAAGCAGTGACACCAGGTGTGGAGGCAGAGATGGGGACATGGAGAGAGGGAGCAGCTGAGGACTCTAGATTCATTGGAAGAGAGGGACTAAGAGATGGCAGCCAGGAGGCATACTTGCAGAATGTGCTATTTGGTAGTGTAAATTATTATATATGCCTGAGTGTTTGAAAAAAAAAAGAGCTAAAGTGAATAGAAAGAAATACTGTTATCTATCTGATGGTACTTGGAGGGGATTATAATCATTGTAATGAAACAAGGTTTATGGTTTGTTGAATGTAAAACTGATGATCTGCCCTGTATACGTTCAGTCAATTCACAATAAAAACTTAAAAATAAAACAAGATCCTGGTACTGGTACAACAAAAGACACAGATCAAGACCCCAGTAGTAAACCTATCCATCTACAGTCAGCTGATCTTTGACAAAGGGTCAGAACACTAAATGGGGAAAATATAGCCCTATACCAAATTATGCTGGCAAAACTGGATATCCATTTGTAGATGAAATACGACCCATATACAATAATGAACACAAGATAGATCAAAGCCCTAAATGTAAAAACAAGAACTAAAAAGTTCATCAGTGAAAAAATAGGGACAAACTTAGAGGCTCTGATATATTGTATAAATATAGTATCTAACATACGTGAAAACAGACAAAAGCAGAAGACAAAATAGATGACTGGGACTTTCTAAAAATTATACACTTATGTGTATATATCAAAAGATCTCACCAAAAGACTGGGGAACATTTTTTTGGCAAAGATATATTACACAAGGGTCTAATCTCTAAAATTTATAGAAAATGTCAGCATCTCAACAAGAAAAAGACACCTAATCCAATTAAAAAATGGGCGTAGGACATGAACAGATACTTCACCAAAGAAAATGTTCAGGCAGTCAACAAATAAACGAAGAAATGCTTCTCTGATCATCAGCCATTTTTGTTGTTGTTCTGACTCATAGCAACCCTGTATTGAGTTTTTGTGGAGCATCTGGTGGGTTTAACTGCCAACCTTGCAATTTGCAGTCCAGTGCTTATCCTAAAGTGCCACACCAGAACTCCCATTCCCCATTGGTGGTGGCGGCAGTGATTATGTACCGTGGAGTCAGTTCCACCTCATAGTGACCCTATATAGGGTTTCTGAGGCTGTAAATCATTATGGGAGCAGAAAGCCTCATCTTTCTCCCATGAAACCACTGATAGTTTCAAACTGTTGACTGAAATTAGCAGCCTAAATTGTAACCACTACACTACCAGAGCTCCTTCCTTTAGCCATCAGAGAGATGCAAATCAAAACAGCAAGAATATATCATCTCATCCAAGCATTAATAGCAAAGTTAAAAAAAAAAACAACCAGAAAACCACAAATGCTGGCAAAGGTGTAGAGATACTGGAATAGTTATACATTGCTGGTAGGATGGTAAAATGGTGCAACCACTGTATAAAAAGGTATACTGTTTCATAAAAAAAACTGAAAATGGAAATACCATATGATCCATCAATTTCCCTACCTGGTATACGTCCTACAGAAATAAGAGTCATTACACTAATAGATGCATACCCATGTACATCACAGCATTGCTCACAACAACAATAAGATGGAGTCAACCTAAATGGCCATTATTGGACAAATGGATAAATAAACATTGTTACATACAGAGAACTTTGAAAAATAACAATGCATCTGCAAAACACCTCATAACATGGATGAACCTGGAGGACATTATGCTGAGTGAAGTTAGTCAATCAGAAAAGGACAAATATTGTCTGAGATCCCAACTGTAAAATGTCAAGAAAAGGTTTCACATTAAAGAAATGTTCCTTAATGGTTATCAAGGACAACTAGGAAAAGGTAGTAATTCGCTGGCTAGAGAGTAGACATCTATTGATTTAGGTGATGGGAAAAATAATATACAAGAGGGTGTTTGGCAGAAGAATGGTGAAGGCAGAAGAAGGCATGCAAGGGTTAAAGGGAAAAAGGAATAAATATTGTCATATATATAATCCTGCAGTAACCATGGTTTACAGGTAGATACATGAATAGATACACAAGTTGAATGGGTGTGTGAGAGAGAGTAGGAGTGTACCCACAAATATATAAAGGTCTGACAGATGCTATTTGCTGCAAACACATCCCCAAATGTTGTGGAACCCTGCTGTTGTTGTTAAGTGATCTCTAATTGATTCCAATTTATAGTGACTCTGTATAGAGTTTCCAAGGAGTGGCTGGTGGATTTGAAGCACCAATCTTGTGGTAAGTAGTCCAGTGCTTATCCTATGGCACCACAGGACCAAAATATGAAAACTCAGACAATACCAAACACCTTGAGGGAATGAGTTCTGGGCCTGGAAGCTCAGGACCGTAATCTCGGTGGCCACCACGGTCAACTGGCATGACATAGTCCACAAAGACAATGTCTACATCTTATTGGTGTGACTGGTGATGATTACGTGGCATGGAGTCGGTTCTATTTAAAGAGACCCTGTACAGGGTTTCCGAGGCTGTAAATCTTTCCGGAAGCAGAAAGGCTTATCTTTCTCCCATGAAATAACTGGCTCTGGTAGCGTAGTGGTTACGAATCGGGCTGTGAACCTTAAGGTCAGCGGTTGGAAACTACCAGCCGCTCCCCGGGAGAAAGATGAGACTTTCTACTCCGGTAAAGATTTACACCCTTGGAAACCATGTACAGGGTCGCTATGGGTCCGAACTGACTAGACGGCACTTAACAACAACAACATGCTACCAGAGCTCCTTATTGGTGTGAGTAGCAACTGGGATCTTTAAAGCTCCCGAGGGTCCATCTGAGGTGCAACTATTGGCCTCTTTCTGTACAGAGATAAGAAGAATGACAGAAATTGAAGACACTTGAAATCAATTAATCTAATGGAGTAGTGTAACAAGTGAGCAGCAATCTCCAAGACCCTGAGACCAGAAGAGTTAAATGGTGCCTACCTACCACTACCAACTGCTCTGAAAGGGTTCAGATTAGAAGGTCCTGGATAGAATGGGAGAAAATGTGTAACAAAACTCAAAAAAAAAAAAAAAAAGTAGGCGTACTAGTCAGAGACTGGTTAAACATGAGACTACAGTCCTTAGTTACACTCCAGATCTGGAACTATATTCAGCCCTGTGCTCAATTTTCAGCCAAGCAATAAATAGGTATATAGGGGAACAACAATACTAGTGAGGTATGTACACCATAAAATGGTAAACCATTAGAGATCAAAGGGGCAGTATTTACCAAAGGACAAATTCAGAAGGGTGGGGAAAGAAGGAGAAATGGAAACAGGGAACCCAGGGATAAGTAAGGTTAGATAGAGGGGATTGAAATCATTGAGATGAAATGAAGTATATGACTTGCTGAATGTAAAACTGGTGATTTGCTCTGTAATTCTTCACTCAATTCACAACGAAATATTTCCTAAAAAATTAAGGGTTTTCTCTAGAACCCAGGAATGCATAGGACACATAAAAAAGATAATTTCCAATGCAGATGAGTTTACAACAAATAAGGAAATGCAATTTGTTCAACAATAATCAATTAATGCAAAACTGGAGAAATTATACCCAAAGAACTACACATATTAAATCAGTCTGAAAGTGGTTTTAAAATAAATGTTTAAAAATGTTCATCAAGATGAAGAAAGGAATAGAACTCATTAGGCAAAATGGGGCATTTTGATGACAAGAGCAGGCAGACTTGAAAGATAAGCAAATGGCAAGTCTAAAAATGAAAACATATTTGTTTAAATAAAAAAGAATTCCTGGATGGTGGGGAAAGCAGCAGTCAGAAAGTGTTTACAAGCCCCCATAAAAATAAACTGATCTAACTGGATTGCCGAGGCATAGTCTTAGCTCTCTAGCATATAAATATTTTTAAATGTAAATGTTCCTAATTGTCGTTCTTGTTAAGTGTTCTTATTGTTTTGACTCATAGTAGCCCTGCATAGTGTTTCCAAGGAACGGCTGGTGGGTTTGAACCATCAACCTTGTGGTTAGCAGTCCAGTTTTTAGCCACACCAGGACTCTTAAATAGGCTCTCTTGGCACCTTCTCTTCCTATTGGGTAGCTGCTTCCATAAAGATCACGTGGCCAGATTCTGTGATACTTGTATCATTTGGGGTTATTGGAACTGTTTCATTTTGGTAATTAAGACTCAATCTTATTTTAAAACTTCATTCAAATCTCATCTCTTCCTCTTCCCTCAACTGGGGATGAAAGTAAATTGATATTTAATCTTTATCCCGTTTCCCTTTTATTTATCTTTTAAATCTTACTCTTCCACCCTTCAGACACCGGATCAAACTCTGATCTACACTCATGGATTGCACTCAAGGTTTTCTTAGCTATGTTCAACTTCCCTCCAGCCCACTCTATTTGAGCCCTTTTCTCCAAGGGGCAGCAGTATCTCCCTGCAGACCCACAGGCAGGGCCCACTGACAAGTACTCTGTTGGGTAGGGCATCCTTCATACAATGCAGAATTCCCTCGGCATCCCTACAGCCTTGTCTCTCCCTTAACCTCCGTTTTTTTTGCATGGACACAAGAATCCACCTCCACATCCTCCCAGGCCTATAGACAATGGCTGGGGTAGAGAGTCTCCCTCTTTTTGTTTCAAGCATACGCATACAGGCTGTCCATTGAACTTGAAACAGGGAATGCTTTAGTGCCCTTTGCCAATAGCTTTGCTTTAGACACAACTCTGGGAAAACAGGAAAAATTCCACTTGGCATATCCTGAGCTTTCATAATACGCCACGTCCTGCACTGGTAAGAAACTGAAAGATTAGATAACCTGTCCTGCTAGCAATCTGGGCATCTGGAATTCAAATGCCAATCTTCCTACTCCAAAACCAATGACTTTCCACCATATTTTGTTGTAAAAGAAAATATTCTTAGTCTAGAAAAGATTTGGGGGAAATTAAACAACTTCCTATCCTAGAAGAGTTATTACAAAACTGCAACCAGATAAAAGCATCAGTGGGAGAGGCAAAGGGTATATGTCATGGTAAAGACCAAGCTTCACACCTCTAACTCCTTTGATTTAAAAGACTTGGAGCAGGGAGATGAACTTAAGGAAGAGGCACTGGAGGTCCTAGAGAAAAGAAGATGTTGTTGTTGTTGTTGTTGTCAGGTGCCATCGAGTCGGAACCGACTCATAGCGACCCCATGCACAGCAGAACGAAACAATGCTCGATCCTGGGCCAACC
>NW_006410667.1:11399-12550 GCF_000296735.1 Chrysochloris asiatica | reverse complement strand
GGGCAGGGGTAGATAGAAACACCCCTGAATGATTTCCATTTTGTTGGGACTGGCCTGGTGAAAGGAAATGGGGACAAAACTCTTGTGCTACACTAGTGAATAATTGCCAACTGGATTGACTGTGAGGGTAGGAAATATAGAGGCATATATTCTTTGACAAAAGGAGTAGAGTGATTGATTTTGCAGCTGAGGAGCGGTGGTCCCTGGGACTATCAAGTGAGAAGAATGGAGAGTGGGACACTACCCTGAGAGGCAGCGCAACCAGGGATGGAGACAGAGATAATGATGTGGACAGATGGAGCAGCTGGAGACACTGGACTAAGGGGGTGAGAAGGGCTCTATGCTGGCAGCCAGGGGCAGGCCTATGTGGTGTATCCTTTGGTTATTTGATTATGCGTGGAAGGGATTATAATCATTGCAATGAAACGAAATACGAAGGATGAGTGTAAAGCTGATGTTCTTCCATGTAAATCTCACAATAAAAACTTTTTTAAAAAAAGAAAAGATAGAAAAAAATCCAAACAACTATCAACAGATGAATGGATAAACAAAAATGGCCATCAACAAATAAGTGGATAGATAAAATGTGGCTTCCTTAACATGTAATGACCATATCCTTTAAAACAGTAGTGTAAAATGGCCACAGCCAGCAGTGAACTGTTTATCACTAGGAAAAAAGGCCTGAATGGAGATTGTGGAGCAGGACAGGCAGACTAAAAAGGAAATAGGCCAAAAATTAAATCCTGAGATACATCACAATGTTCAACAGCGACATCTTGAAATTTCTCAGGAAGACGAGTGAAAAGGGGAAACCATCTCCTGATCACATCTACCTGGAGGCAATCATAAAGCATAAAAAATACCAAAATACATACCATCTAAGTTAAGGCCACAGATAACTCCTGAATATGCCCAAGAAACAGAAACAGATGACCATATCAGCACATGTACAGAAACGAGATAAAGTGACTGAGGCAAATGAGCTGGAAGTAGACCTACACTCCATACTAGAAGATGGGCAGGCTTTGGAAATGCCGGAGAAGGAATTCAGAAAAATGATTATAAAATGCATCAAAACACTGTACAATGAAGTTGACAAAAATAAGGAAGAAGTCAGGAAAGTGCTACAAGAATAATCAAATAAGATAAAT
>NW_006410667.1:8800-9689 GCF_000296735.1 Chrysochloris asiatica | reverse complement strand
ATAGCGACCCTGTACAGGGTTTCCGAGGGTGTAAATCTTTACGGGAGTAGAAAGTCTCATCTTTCTCCCACAGAGCGGATAATAGTTTCGAATCGCTGACCTTAAGGTTCGCAGCCCAATTCGTAACCACTACGCTACTAGAGAGTAACACAAAATACCAACAAAGAGGGAAGGAGTCTTCACATTAAATATCAATGCTATCCCCTCTGTACACAGGGTAGATAGGGACAGGCAACTTATACATTGGCTTCCTAAACTTAGGGGGCGATAAAGGCATGAAGTGACTGACTTACAAGGTTTCAAGAGGGATTTTAGTGTAAGAGTATGGGGGCGGGGGGAAAGAAAGAGTCCCCACTGAATAGTTTTCATCTTGTCTAGATGGGTCTGGTGAAAAGAGATGGGAATAAGATTCATATGATTTAATAGTGACTAATGGTTATCATGACTAACTGCAACTGTCACAATTGCAAAGGTAGAACTTTTGTAACAAAAACAGGGGAGTGGTTAATCTTACAGTCCAGAAATCGAGGATCCTAGAACCATCAAGGGAGACGAGCACAAACAGAATGAGGGGCCTTATCCAGAGAAGCAGCGACTCCAGAGACAGAGGCAGAGAAGGGGTCATGGAGAGAGGGAGCTGCTGAGGACTCTAGATTCATGGGAAGAGAGGGACTAAGAGCTGGTGGCTAGGACACAGACTTGCAGAATTTGCCCTTTGGAAATGTAAATTATTATATATGCCTGAGTGTTTTGTTTGTTTGTTTTGTTTTGTTTTTCTTAAGCTAAGGTGAATAGAGAAAAATACTGTACATGGAGGGGATTAAAAACAATGTAATGAAACAAGGTGTATGATTTGTTGAATGTAAAATTGATGATCTTCCCTGTAAAC
>NW_006410667.1:2874-3334 GCF_000296735.1 Chrysochloris asiatica | reverse complement strand
TGGTTCTCAGTCCACAGAACTTCCTTTAGGATGTTTTTCATAGCAGGGTTGACTTTGGCTAAGTCCCTTAGCTTCTGCTTATCCTGGGATGTTTTGATTACACCATCGTATTTGATTGAAAGCTTTGATGGATATAGGATTCTTGGGCAGTAGTGTTTTTTCTTTCAGTGTTTTATATATGGCTCCCCACTGGCTTGTTGTCTGCATGGTTTCTGTTGAGAAATCCAAGCTTACTCTGATTTGCTTGCCTTTGTATGTTATATTTCTCTGTTCCCTAGATGCTTTCAAGATCCTGTCTTTATCTTTGATTTTGGAGAGCTTGGTTATTATATGTCTTGGTGATTGTCTTTTAGGGTCTATCCATCCTGAGTTTCGTTGAGCTTCTTGAATGCTTATCTTTTCACTTTTCATGTTGTTAGGAAATTTTTCTTCCAGAAGCTCTTCAACTATCTCCTCTGTG
>NW_006410667.1:0-495 GCF_000296735.1 Chrysochloris asiatica | reverse complement strand
TTTGGTTCCGTTGTGACATCGCCCATGTGGTTTCTAATGCGTGTTATTTGTGTCTTCTCCCATTTTTCTTTTGTTAGGTTTGCCAGTGGTCTGTTGATTTTGTTAATCCTTTCAAAGAACCAGCTTCTTGTCTTGTTGATTGTTTCTATAGTTTTTCTGTGTTCTATCTCATTTATTTCTGCTCTAATCTTTATTATATCTTTTCTTTTGGTGGATGTAAGTTCCCTCTGTTGGTCTGTTTCTAATTGTGTAGATGCTGTTTTAATGTGTTTATTTTGGTTCTTTTTTCTATTTGGATGTGTGCATTTATTGCAATAAATTATCCTCTCAGCACCACTTTCGCCGTGTCCCAAAGATTTTGGTATGTTGTATTTTCATTCTCATTTATTTCTAGGAACTTGTGAATTCATGTTTAATTTTTTCTACTACACAGTAGCTTTTCAGCAGAGTTTTATTCAGTATCCATGTATTTGACTTAATTTCCTTGGTCTTCCT
>NW_006410666.1:12505-13874 GCF_000296735.1 Chrysochloris asiatica | reverse complement strand
AGATCTCCAGAGATGAGAAATCTCCACTTGAAAGGATGAGCAGACCAGCCTGGAGCAGCTAGAAGAAGAAAAGATACCTCTTGAAAGAAAGACCTGCAGGAAAATGGAGGCAGATGGGCTGTTACTACAAGAACAAACAAATTGCTTCCCTAGAAAACATCAAGGCAAGTGCCAGGTCCTCTCAACCCAAACCCCCTTCCAAGACTAAAACTCAACGGAAATGCACGCTCTGATTGGTGACCACACACATCACCAATGGGGAAAAGTGGAGTAAAAGCAGCAATGAAGCAGCAAGCTTAGCCCTACAATGTTCAGTGGACTTCTGTGGACCCAGTTGGGGTCCTGGTTGGCAAGCAGTGTGAAGAGGCCTGGGGTGTCTTGGGCCCAGAGTCAGTGGCGTGGTCACTGAGGACTCGAAGAGGAGACTGGAGCTTCTGGCTGACGGGAAGAGAGGACATATGCACAGGAGCGCCCACACTTGCAGATGATACCCACGTGACCTGGACCGGATGACTGGATGATCGGAGCTCACCCAGGAGGGAAAGAAGAGGGGGAAAAAAAAAAAAAAAAAAAAAAAAAAAAGAGGGAGCTGCTACAGTCTGATGAACTTCACCTTTACCTATGGAGCAGCGACTCAAAAGAGGGAACAAATCTTCACAGCAAGAAACATTCACACACACCCACAAACAGAGTTGACAGAGAAGGGCAGCTTGGACATTGTATACTCAAATGGGGAGGGGGGGACTACAAAGGCAAGAAGTGACTGGCTTACAAGCTTTCAAGAGGGAACCTGGTTCCAGGGAGCATGGCGGAAGACAGAAGCTCCAGTAGGTACTATTCAATCTGTCTAGGCAGAGCGGATGAAAGGAGATACAGATGGGCCAATCGTGATACTGTAGTGATTAATGCTTATCAGGACAGATTATGAGGGTTGGAAATGCAAAGGTAGAAGTTTAGTAACAAGGAAGGGAGTGATTTATTTTCCAGGATAGGAGCGGAGGCCTCTGGGACCATCAACAGAGAAGATCACAGGGCGGGATCCTGCCCAGAGAAACAGAGATGCCTGAGATGGAGACAGTGATGATGACGTGGAGTGATGAAGCGACTGGGGACTTTGGACCCAGAGAGAGAAAGAGACTATGGGCTGAAAACTGAGGGGAGGAGAGGGAAGTGTAGGGAGTGGGTTTCTTGGATATACCCTTTGGGTGGTTGATGATGCATGGAGGGGATTGGAATCATGGCAGAGAGATGATATACGATGGAATAAATGTAAGGTTGAATTTCCCCCATGTAAACTATCATATAATTAGCAATTAAACATTAAAAAAATAAATATAAAATAAAATAAAAAGGAAAAATCCAGAAGTAG
>NW_006410666.1:3457-12405 GCF_000296735.1 Chrysochloris asiatica | reverse complement strand
GAACAGGAGTGGCAGTACTAATCTCTGATAAAATAAACTTTAAGGCAAAAAACAGCATAATAGATAAAGATACATATTATCTCATGATTAAAGGGATAATTGAACAAGGTGAAATAACCATAAAAAATATCTATGCTCCCAATGAAAGAGCTCCAAAATATATAAAACAAACTCTAATTGATTTGAAAAAAGAAATAGATGAATCTACAATAATAGTGGGTGATTTTAATACACTACTTTCAAAAATGGATAGAACAACCAGAAAGATACTTGACAAAGGCACAGAAGAACTAATAAACACAATCAGCCAACTGGACCTCATAGATGTGTACAGAGCATTCAACCCAACAACTACACAATACACATTCTTTTCCAGTGCACATGGAACACTCTCCAGAATAGAGCATGTTTTAGGCCACAAAACAAATCTACATAAATTTACAAATATCAAAATACTACAAAGCATCTTCTCAGACCACCATGCTATCAAATTAGAAATCAATAATAGGAAGACCAAGGAAATCAAGTCAAATACATGGAAACTGAATAATACCCTGATGAAACGTGACTGGATAGTAGAAGAAATTAAACGTGAATTCAAAAAGTTTCTAGAAATAAATGAGAACTGAAACAAAACATACCAAAATTTTTGGGACATGGCAAATGCGGTGCTGAAAGGACAATTTATTGCAATAAACACACACATCCAAAAAGAAGTAAGAACCAAAATTAACACATTAACACAGCATCTACAGCAATTAGAAAGAGACCAACAGAGGGAACCCACAGCCACCAAAATAAATAAATAAATAAATAAAGATTAGAGCAGAAATAAATCAGATAGAAAACAGAAAAACTATAGAAACAATTAACAGGACAAGAAGCTGGTTCTTTGAAAGAATTAATAAAATTGACAGACCATTGGCAAACCTAACAAAAGAAAGGAGGGAGAAGACACAAATAACATGCATTAGAAACCCCGTGGGTTATGTCACAACGGAACCAAAGGAAATCAAAAGGATAATAACAGAATACTATGAAGAGTTGTACTCCAACAAATTTGAAAACTTAGAGGAGATGGATACATTTTTGATAAACACGACCTACCTAAACTTACACACAGTGAAGCAGAAAACATGAACAGGCACATAACAAAAGAAGAAATTGATCAGGTCATCAAAAGACTCCCAAACAAAAAAAGTCCATGCCCAGACAGCTTCACTAGGGAATTCTACCAAACATTCAGGGAAGAGCTGTCACCAATCCTACTCAAATTATTTCAGAAGACAGAGAAAGATGGAAAACTTCCTAATACATTTTATGAAGCAAGCATAATCCTCATAGCAAAACCAGGGAAGGACATGACTAAGAAAGAAAATTATAGACCAATATCCCTCATGAACATAGATGCAAAAATTCTCAACAAAATCCTAGCCAATAGAATCCAGCAACACATCAAAAAGATAATACATCATGATCAAATGGGATTCATATCAGGGATGCAAGGTTGGTTCAACATTAGAAAAATTATCAACTTTATCCACCATATAAATAAGATAAAAGAAAAGAACCACGTGATCATATCGATTTATGCAGAAAAGGCATTTGACAAAATCCAACATCCATTGCTGATCAAAACACTTAACAAAATAGGAATTGAAGGGAAATTCCTCAACATAATAAAGAGCATATATACAAAACAAACAGCCCACATTACTCTCACTGGAGGGAAACTCAAAGCCTTCCCTCTGTGAACAGGAACCAGACAAGGATGCCCTTTGTCACCACTCCTATTCATTATTGTTCTGGAAGTCTTAGCAAGAGCTATATGGCAAGACAGGGAAATTAAAGGCATCCAAATTGCCAAAGAGGAAGTAAAATTCTCCCTGTTTGCAGACGACATGATCTTATACGTAAAAACCCAAAAGATTCAGCAAAAAAAGCTACTAGACCTCATTGGAAGATTTGGCAAAGGGGCAGGGTATAAGATCAACATACAAAAATCAGTCTGTAATCCCACAACTAATGTTGGAGGGTCCAGTCTCTCCATACTCTTGCCAGCATTTTCTGTTTTCTGTCTTTTTAAACTTTGCTGGTAATGTTCGTATGAGATAATATTTCATTATTATTTTGATTTGCATCTCAGTAGGTTACTGTACTGGACCGCAAAGTCAGTTTGAATAGCAGGGTTTGCAATTCAAGCTCACCAGCTGCTCCTCAAAAACCCTATATAGGGTCACTATGTGTCAAAACCAGTTAAATGGCCTTTAATAACAACAACAAAAATGGACTCTGGGAGTCCTGGTGTGATGTTATAGGATAATCGCTAGACAACAAGGTCAGCTTGAACTGCAGAGTTGATGGTTCAAACTCAACAGTCACTCCTCCAAAACAATATACAGGATTGCTATGATTCCAAACTGAGTCAATGTCACTTAATTACAAAAGTAATGGACTTCTAGTGTGGCACTGTAAGATCAGCACTGGACTTCAAATTATAAGGTCTGTAATTTGAACACAAAACTGTTTCTCAGAAACCCTACACAGGGTCGCTATGAATGAGAACCACCAGGACAGCACTTAGCAACAACACAAATGGCTAATAATCGTGAACATTTTTTTTTCATACATTTGCTGGGGCCCTGGATGTCTTCCTTGGTGAAGTGTTTGTTCATGTCCTGTGCTCATTTTTTAATTGGGTTACTGGTATTTTTCTTGTAGAGGTCTTGTATTTTTCTAGAAATTTTTCTTGTCTGATATGACATTGAAAAAAAACAACCCAAGCTGTGGGCTAACTTTACACTCTTTTGGTGAGATATTTTTATGCACATAATTTATAAAATTTAGAAATTTACAGTCATCTTTTTTCTCTTCTACTGCTACTGTGTTTTTCTGTAATGTTTGATAATATATGTAAGCCATGCATTAGAGCTTCTAAGTTTATCCATAGCTTTTCATTGATGAGCTTTATAGTTCATGGTCTTACATTTAGGTCTTTAATCCATGTTGAGTTTATTTTTGTAAATGATTTGAGGTATGTGTCTTATTTCATTCATTTACAAATGATTTTCCTGTTTTGTAAGCACCATTTGTTGAAGAGACCATCTCTTCCTCATTTAATGTGTTTTGGTTCTTTGAGAAAGATCAGGTGAATGTATGTGAATGGATTTACTTCTCGTTTCTCAATCCTCTTCCATTAATCTATGCATATTTCATTGTACAGTATTAGTTTGTTTTGTCTACTGTAGCTTTGCAGTAGCTTTTGAAACAGGAACAGAGGCGCCTCCAACTTTGTTCATCTTTCTAAACAGTGCTTTACTTACCCTAGGTGTCTTTCCTCTACATATGAAGTTTGTGATAATTTTTACCATCTCTTTAAAGTATGATGTTGGAATCTGAATTGAGAATTTGTTATATGTATAAATTACTTTGGGTAGTATGGATATTTACACAATGTTATGTCTTCGTATCTATGAGCATGGTGTATACTTTCAGTTTTTAAAATCTTTTTTGTTTACTTGTAGAAGTGTTTTGTAGATTTCATTTTATAAGTCTCTTGTTTCTCTAGTTAGATTTATTCCTAAGTATTTCATCTTTTGTGTGGCTATTATTAGTAATTTTTCCTAATTCTTTTTTTCAGAGCTGTCTTTATATGTATAGAGAACTTCATCTGATCTTATCCTCTGCTACATTGGTGAACGCCTCTATGCGTTCCAATGATTTTCTTGCTGAGTCATTGGGATTTTATATGTATAAAATAATATCATCTGTTATTGGAGTTTTACTTTTTCTTTGCCTATTTGATGATGTTTTTGTTATATGCCATTGGGTTGGTACCAACTCATAGCGACTCTATACACAAAAGAATGAAACACTGTCTGGTCCTGTGCCAACCTCACAATCATTGCTACATTTGAGCACATTACTTTTGCCACAGTGACAATCCATCTCATTTGGGGGTCTTCCTCTTTTTTTATAACCCTCCACTTTACCAAACATGATACCATTCTCCGGGGACTGGCCACTCCTAACAATATGTTCGAAGTATAAGAGACAAAGTCTGGAGATCCTTGCTTAAAAGATTCCTTCTAGCTGCACTTCTTCCAACACAGATTAGTTTGTTTTTTTGACAGTCCAAGGTACTTTTAATATTCTCCTCCAACATCATAAATCAAATGCATCGATTCTATGATCTTCCTGAATCACTTTCAACTTTCACATGCATGTGGGGTAATAGATAATACCATGGCTTGCAACAGAGGCACCTTAGTCCTCAAATTGACATATTTGTGCTTCAACACTTTAAAAAGGTCTTGTGCAGCAAATTTGCCTAATGCAATACAATATTTGATCTCTTGACTGCTACTTCCAGGAGTATTGATTATTTATCTGAGCAAAAATGAAGTCTTTTACAGCTTCAAACTTTCTTCATTTTTATAGATGTTGTTTATAGATCCGTTGGTGAGAATCTTGGGTGTTTTTTTCAAATTGAAGTGCAACTCATATCAAAGGCTGTGGTCTTTGATCTTCATCATCAAGCATTTTAAGCCTGATTTGTTTACAGCAAGCAAGGTTGTGTCATCTGCATACCAAAGGTTGTTAATAAGTCTTCCTTCAACCATGATGCTACTTTTTCTTTCTTATAATCTAGTTTTTAGAATTATTTCCTATGCATACTGATTGAAAAATTATGGTGAAAGAATAAAACTTAGGCTCACACCTTTCCTAAATTTAAGTCATTCAGTGTTCCCTTGTTCTGTTCAAACAATTGTCTCTTTGTCTACTAAACAAGTTCCTCAGGAGCACAATTACGTGTTCTGGAATACCCATTCTCAGCATTATTGTACATACCTTGTCATGACCCACACAGTCAAAAGCCTCATGAACTCTATAAACCAGAAGGTAAACTTCTTTCTGGTACTTTCTGCTTCCAGCCACAATCATCCTGACACCGGCAATGATAACCCTCATTCCACATTGTCCTCTGAGTCTGATATGAACTTTTGGTAATTTTCTGTCAATGTATTGGTACAGTCTTTTGAATTTCTTTTCTAATGTTTTACTGTGAATTATGTGATAGTTTACAAGGGAGAACATTAGTTTTACATTCATGCTATCGTATATCATTTCATTGCCACGGTTACAATACCCTCCATGCATCATCAACCAAACAAAGGGTATACCCTACAAGCCTGTCCCCTATATACTTCCATCCTTGCTACAAAACGTCTATCTTTACATTTCCAACCCTCACAATCAGTCCTGATAACAATTATTCACTATTGTACCACAAGAGACGTATCCACATTTCCTTTTATCAGCCCGGCATAGACAGATTAGATACTACTCAGTGGAGATTCTACCTTCCTCCACGCCCTCTGTATTTAGATTCCTTCTTGAAAGCTTATAAGCCAGTCGCTTCTTGCCTTTGAAGTCCTCCCCACCCCTTTTTGGGTAGCCAATGTCCAAGTTGCCCAACCCTGACTACTCTGTGTATGGAGGGGGTGGGAATGATCCTTGCTGTAAAGATTTGTTCCCTCTTTTGAGCTACTGCATCCATAGGTGAAGGTCAAGTTCATCAAATTGTATCAGATTACTCTTTTTTTCCTCTTCTTTCTTATTCTAGTTGAGCTCTGATTATCCAGTCATTGAAGCCAGGTCCAGGGGGTATCATCTGCAAGTGTGGGTGTTCTTGTGCGTATGCCCTCTCTTCTTATCAGCTGAATGCTTCACTGTGGCTATGTCACTGTTTCTGGGCCCAAGAGTTCCCAGGTCTTGACACAAGCTGGTTAACCAGGTCTCCACCCAGGTTTACAGAAGTCTATTGAATGTTGTAGGGCTTAGCTCTCAGCTTCATTGCTGTTTTTCCCTCACTTCCCCTTACCAGTGATGGACATGTTTACCAATCAGAGTGTGTATTCCCATTGAGTCTTAGTCTTGGAAGAGGATTTGCTGAGGGAACCCAACCACTTGCCTTGATGTCTCCTTGGCAAGCAACTTGCTTGTTCTTGTAGTAATCAGTCAGTCTGCCTCTATTGTTTTGTATTTTTCCTGTAGGTCCTTCTTTCTGTTCTTCTAGCAGCTTCAGGCTGGTCTGCCCATCCTTTCAAGTGGAAATTCCCCACCTCTAAAGATTCTGGATGGAGTTCAGAATTACAACTATGATCTTATGTAATGCAGAGGCTCCGCAGGAAACCTCCTTCACTGGGCACGTTGTAGCCACATTTTAGGAATTCCAATCAGTTATAGGCAGAAGATGGACTTACAAGCTTTCTATGGTGATAAGTCTGGCTATTCCTGTCTCTCCCCCTCCAGTGTCTATTTTATAATGTAATGCAAGGAAAACCACGATTCAAAAGATAGCCAAGCATCTTAATATTATTTCCCCCCTTTTCCTCATTCTAACTATGTCTCAATCCCTGTATCCCAGAGCCCTGTTGTTCCAAGGTTGTGCATGCATCATTATTTACCTCTGTCCCCCTTAGCCCATGCAAACCTGCCCAATTGTTTGTCCATTCACTTTATTCTCCCATTCCCCTCTCCCTTCTTGTATATTGCCCCTGGCCCAGCACCCAAACTATCCTGTGTCGATTCCCTGACCTGTGCTTCACCTTCCCCTCTGTCCCCTTTCCCCACCCCCCACATCCCAGCAACCAGCAAATAATCCACCCCCGTTTAGTATGGGGTTTTTTTTCTTAGTTTTTTGCAGTAATGATCCTATGCAGTATTTCTCCTTTTGTGACTGACTAATTTCACTCAACATAATGCCCTCAAGGTTCATCCATGTTATGCAGTGTCTTGTAGCTTCCTTGTAATTCTTCAAGGTAGCATAATATTCCATTGTGTGTATCTAACAGTTTGTTTATCCATTCTTCAGTTGATGGGCACCTAGGCTGTCTCCATTTTTTGCTATTGTAAATAGTGTTGCTATGAACATTGGTGTGCATGTACATACTCGTGTTATGGCTTGTATTTCTTGTGGGTAAACACCAAGTAGAGGAATTGCTGGATCATAAGGTAATTCTATTTCCAACCTTCTGAGGAAGTGCCATATTGTTTTCCAGAGAGGTTGAACCATTTTGCAATGCAAGACTGTCCCAGTGTCTCCACATCCCCGCCAGCATTTACTGTCCTCTACTTTTTTGATCTTTGCTATTATTGCTGGTGTGAGATGATATCTCCTTGTTGTTTTGATTTGCATCTTGCTAATGGCTAGTAATCGTGAACATTTCGTCATATGTTTGTTGGCTGCCTGGATCTCCTCCTTGGTGAAGTGTCTGTTCGTGTCCTGTGTCCATTTTTTATCAGATTATTTGCCTTTTTCTTGTAGAGCTGTTGTAGCTTCCTATATATTTCAGAAATAAGTCCCTTTTCTTATGTGTCATTGGAAAAGATTTTTTCCCATTCTGTGGGTTCCCTTTTTACTCTTTTGGTGAAGTCTTTTGATGCACAAAAGTTTTTAATTCTTAGTATGTCCCACTTATCTTTTTTGTCTACTTTTGTTTGTGTCATTTTCAAAATGTTTGGTATTCTGTGTATTTATTCCCTGAAATAGTTAGTGCCTTCACATTTGTCCCTATTTTTTCATTGATGGTCTTTATAATTCTGGGATTCACATTTATGTCTTTAATCCATGTTGAGTTGGTTGTTGTATAAAGTATAAGGTGAAAGTCTTGTTTCAGTATTTTGCATAGCAGTTACCAGTTCTGCCAGCACCATCTGTTGAAGATACTATCACCTCCCCATGCGATATATTTAGGTGTTTTGTCAAAATCTGTTGGCTGTATGTAGATAGGTTAATTTCTGGATTCTCGATTCTGTTCCATTGATTTATGTATCTCTCATTGTACCAGTACCAAGCTGTTTTGACCACTGTAGCCTTGTAGCAAATTTTGAAGTCAGGGAGTGGGAGGTTTCCTACCTTATTCTTCTTCTTAAGCAATGCTTTGCTTATTCTGGGTCTCTTTCAATTCCATATAAAGTTTGCAATTCTTTTTTCCATCTCTTTGAAAAATGTTGTTGGAATCTGAATTGGGATTGCATTATATGTGTAAATTGCTTTGGGCCATATTGACATTTTCATAATGTTAAGTCTTCCTATCCAGGGACATGATACATTCTTCCATTTTTGTAGGTCTCTTTTGGTTTCTTATAGTAATGTTTTGTAGTTTTCTTTGTATAAGTCCTTTTTTTCTCTGGTTACATTTATTCCTTGATATTTCATCCTTTGGGTGGCTATTGTAAATGGTATTACCGTCCTAATGTCCTTTTTAACGCTGTTTTTGGTGTAGAGGAATCCAACTGATTTTTGTATGTTGATCTTATATCCTGCCACTTTGCTGAATCTTCCAATGAGGTCTAGTAGCTTTTAAATGAGTCTTTGAGGTTTTCTATGTATCGGATCATATCATCTGCAAATAGAAAGAGTTTTATTTCCTCTTTTCCAATTTGGATACCTTTAATTTCCCTGTCTTGCCATATAGCTCTTGCTAAGACTTCCAGCACAATATTGAATAGGAGTGGTGACAAGGTTATCTTTGTTTGCTTTTTGTTCACAGAGGGAAGGCGATCAGTTTCTCTCCATTAAGAGTAATGTAGGCTGTTGGTTTTGTATATATGCTCTTAATTATGTTGAGGAATTTCCCTTCAATTCTTATTTTGTTGAATGTTTTTATCAGGAATGAATGTTGGATTTTGTCAAATGCCTTTTCTGCATCAATCGATAGGATCATGCAGTTCTTTTCTTTTTTCTTAATTATATGGTGGATAACAGTGATCAGTTTTCTAATATTGAACCATCCTTGCATCCACATTGTTTTGATGTGTTGCTGGATTCTGTTGGCTAAGATTATGTTGAGAATTTTTGCATCTATGTTCATGAGGGATATTGGTCTATAATTTTCTTTCTTAGTGATGTTCTTCCCTGGTTTTGGTATGAGTGTTATGAT
>NW_006410666.1:0-2487 GCF_000296735.1 Chrysochloris asiatica | reverse complement strand
TTGTTCTATCCATTTTTGAAAGCGGTGTATTAAAATCACCCACGATTATTGTAGATTCAGCTATTTCTTCAAATTTATTAGATTTTGCTTTATATATTTTGGAGCTCTTTCATTGGGAGCATAGATATTTATTACAGTTATGTCATCTTGTTCAATTGTCCCTTTAATCATGAGATAATATCCATCTTTATCAATTATTCTGGGTTTTGCCTTAAAGTTTATTTTATCAAAGATTATAACATCCACTCCTTCTCGTTTTTTATTGCATTTAACTTTGCATGTTTTTCCATCCTTTGACTTTTAGTTTGTTTTTGTCTCTTTGTGTGAGATGTGTCTCTTCTAGAGAGCATATTGAAGAATTTTGTTTTCTTATCCATTCTGCCACTCTCCGTCTCTTAACTGGTACATTTAATCCTTTTATATTGAGTGTAATTATCGATATGTATGGACTTATTGCTGCCATTCTGTTTGTTTTTTGTGGTGTTGCTGTTTTCTATGTTCTATGTGTCTTCCATTGTTGAGTTCATGCTATTTGTGTTCTTTCTTGTGAGTTTCCTCATAGTTTTAATGTTTTCATGTACTTCTTGGATTTCCATTCTCTTGGTATGTTTTGAAGTGTTAATTTTCTTTGAGGTTGCCTTATAATCCATTAACTGTTCTCTTCATTTACTTCAGTCTATTTTATCCACTTATCTACCTGATATTCTCACCATCTGGATCTCTGTTCCTACGTGTCTAACTTCTTTTACATTTTAATTTGTTTGTTCATAGACTGACCTCCCAGATTCTCTGAGTTTGTTCTTATAGGTTTGTTCTGTCCTCAACTTTTTCATCTGTCGATTTAATTCTGGGAGGTGTTGCCACGTACATGAATCTCTGGTTGTTTTCTGTTCTTCTTGGTTCTCAATCCACAGAAATCCCTTTAAGATATTTTGTAGCACAGGGTTGGCTTTGGCAAAATCCCTTAGATTCTGTTTATCTTAGAATGTTTTGATTACGCCATCATATTTGATTGATAGCTTTGTTGGATAAAAGATTCTTAGTTGGCAATTTTTTTTTTTCTTTCATGGTTTTATATATGTCTCCCCTTGCCTTCTTGCTTGCATGGTTTCTGCTGAGAGATCCGAGCTTAATCTGATGTGCTTGCCTTTGTATGTGACACTTCTGTTTTCCCTAGCTACTTTCAGGAGTGTCTCCTGATCTTTGATTATGGAGTGCTTGATTATGATATGTCTCAATGATTTTTTGGGGGGTTCTATCCTTCCTGGGGTTTGTTGAGCTTCTTTTTTTTAAAAATATTTTATTGTGAATTATATGAAAGTTTACATGGGAGAACTTTAGTTTTCATTCATTCCATCATATATCATCTCACTGCCATGGTTCCAATCCCCTCCATGCATCCTCAACCACCCAAAGGGTATATCCCAGAAACTCGTTCCCTACACTTCCCCCTCCTCCCCCCAGTTTTCAGCCCACAGTCCATTTCCCTCTCTGGGCCCAAAATCCCCAGTCGTTTCATCACTCCACGTCATCATCTCTGTCTCCATCTTAGGCATCTCTGTTTCTCGGGGCAGGGTCCTGCTCTCGGCTCTTCTCCGTTGATGATCCCAGAGGCCTCCACTCCTATCCTGGAAAATTAAGCACTCCCTTCCTTGTTACAAAACTTCTCCCTTTGTATTTCCAACCTTCATAATCCATCCTGATAAGCTTGTTCACTACAGTATCACGAGTTACCCATCTGTATCTCCTTTCATCAGCTCCACCCGGACAGATTGAATACTACCTTCTAGAGATTCTGCCTTCCGCCATGATCCCTAGCACCAGGTTCCCTCTTGAAAGCTTGTAAGCCAGTCACTTCTTGCCTTTGTAGTCCCCTCCTCCCCATTTGAGTATTCAATGTCCAAGCTGCCCTTCTCTGTCCACTCTGTGTGTGGGGGGGGGTGTGAATGTTTCTAGCTGTGAAGATTTGTTCCCTCTTTTGAGTCGCTGCTCCATAGGTATAGATTAAGTTCATCAGATTGTATCGGTTCCCTCATTTTTTATTTTCCCCCTCTTCTTTCCTCTCCTGGTTGAGCTCTGATCATCCAGTCATCTGGTCCAGGTCACGTGGTTATCATCTGCAAGTGCGGGCGCTCCTGTGCATATGTCCTCTCTTCCCGTCAGCTGGTAGCTCCACTCTCCTCTTGAGTCCTCTGTGGCCACACCACTGTCTCTGAGCCCAAGAGTCCCCAGGTCTCTTCACACTGCTTGCCAACCATGTACCCAAATGGGTCCACATAAGTCCATTGAACATTGTAGAGCTTAGCTTGCCGTTTCATTGCTGCTTTTTTTCATTGATATTTTCACAATGTTAAGTCTTCCTATCTAGGAGCATGGTACATTCTTCCATCTTTGTAAGTCTCTTTTGGTTTCTTGCAGTAGTGTTTTGTAGTTTTCTTTGTTTAAGCTATACGGCAAGACAGAGAAATTAAAGACATCCAAATTGGC
>NW_006410665.1:11919-13040 GCF_000296735.1 Chrysochloris asiatica | reverse complement strand
ACAGCATCTCCAACAATTAGAAACTCACCAACAGAGGGAACATACAGTCACCAAAAGTAAAGAAATAATAAAGATTAGAGCAAAATAAATGAGATGGAAAACAGAAAAAGTACAGAAAGAATCAACAGGACAAGAAGCTGGTTCTTAGAAAGGATTAATAAAATTGACAGATCATAGGCAAACCTAACAAAAGAAAAGAGGGAGAAAACAAAAATAACTCGCATTAGAAACCACATGGGCAAAGTCACAATGGAACTAAATGAAATCAAAAGGATAATAACAGAATATTATGAAGAGTTGTACGCCAACAGATTTGAAAACAGAAGAGATGGGTGCATTTTAGAAAAACACGACCTACCAAACCTTACACAGAGTGAAGTAGAAAACTTGAACAGGCCCATTCCAAGAAGAAATTGATCAGGTAATCAAAAAACTCCCAACCAAAAGAAGTCTAGGCCCAGACAACTTCACTGGTGAGTTCTACCAAACATTCAGGGAAGAGCTGTCATCAATTCTACTCAAATTATTCCAGAATATAGAAGAGGACAGAAAACTTCCTAATACTTTTTATGACGCAAGCATAACCCTCATACCAAAACCAGGGAAAGACGTCACTGAGAAAGAAAACTATAGACCTACATAGACGCAAAAATTGTCAACAAAATCCTAGCCAACAGAATCCAGCAAGACATCAAAAAAATAATACATCATGACCAGGTGGATTTCATAAAAGGGATGCAAGGATGGTTCAACATTAGAAAAACAATCCATGGAATCTACCACATAAATAAGAAAAAGGAAAAGAACCATGTGATCATATCAATTGATACAGAAAATGCATTTGACAAAATCCAACATCCAGTCCTGATAAAAACACTCAACAAAGTGGGAATTCAAGGGAAATTCTTCAACATAATCAAGAGAATTTATACAAAACCAACAGCCTACATCATTCTCAATGGAGAGAACCTGAAAGCCTTTCCTCTGCGAACAGGAACCAGACAAGGACGCCCTCTGTCACCACTCCTTTTCAGTATTGTTTTGGAAGTATTAGCGAGAGCTATACAGCAAGAGAGGGAAATTAAAGGCATCCAAATTGGCAAAGAGGAAATAAAACTCTC
>NW_006410665.1:8514-9136 GCF_000296735.1 Chrysochloris asiatica | reverse complement strand
GACATTATGCTGAGTGAAATAATTCAATCACAGAAAGACAAATACTTCATAGGACAATTATTATAAAAGAATAAGAAAAAGAACCCACACTCAAAGGGGGGAAATATATATATATATTTGCTGATCAACAGGATGTATGGAATGAGAGGAGGGGAGGGAGTAGAAGATAGAGCACAGTGTAAGGAATAGACACAGCATAGCCTGGGTGTGTGTGTGTGGGGGGCAATACACAAGAAGAGGGAGGGGAAGGAAAGAACAAGGTTGATAGGACAATAGTTAAGCAGTTTTGCATGGGCTAAAGGTAAGAGAGGTATATGATGATGTATGCACAACCTTGGAACAACAGGGCTCTGGGATACAGGGATTGAGGCATGGTTTGAAGGGGTAAAAGAGGGGAATAATGTTAAGAAGCTTGGCTGTCTTTTGAATCTTGGTTTCACTTGCCTACCATTGTAAAATAGACACTTGGGGGTGGGGTGGATTAGGGAGAAAGGAATAGCCAGAATCATCACTACAGAAAACTTGTAAATCCGTCTTCAGCCTATAACTGATTGGAATACCTTAAAGGGGGCTAGAAGTTGCCCAGTGAAAGAGGCTTCCTGTGGAGCCTTTACATTGCACA
>NW_006410665.1:7909-8414 GCF_000296735.1 Chrysochloris asiatica | reverse complement strand
ACCTTGAAGAACAACAAGGAAGCTGCAAGCCACTGCCTAACATGGATGAACCTTGAAGACATTATGCTGAGTGAAATAATTCAATCACAGAAAGAGAAATACTTCATAGGACAATTATTATAAAAGAATAAGAAAAAGAACCCACACTCAAAGGGGGAAATATATATATATATATTTGCTGATCACCAGGATGTATGGAATGAGAGGATGGGAGGGAGTAGAAGATAGAGCACAGTGTAAGGAATAGACACAGCATAGCTGCCCAGTGAAAGAGGCTTCCTGTGGAGCCTTTACATTGCACAAGACCACAGGTGGAATCCACAACCCCATCCAGAACCAACTGAGGTAGGACATTTCCACTGGAAAGGACAAGTAGACCAGTCTGGTGCGGCTAGAACAGAAGAAACTTTGTGAAAGAAAGACCGGCAGGAAAAATCCAAAAAAATAACGGCAGTCTGATTGATTACTACAAGAACAAGTAAGCTGTTCACCTGGGAGCCATCAA
>NW_006410665.1:5574-6946 GCF_000296735.1 Chrysochloris asiatica | reverse complement strand
GAAGATGACATGGACAGATGGAGTGGCTGGGGACACTGGACTCAGAGAGGGAGAAGGGCTGTGTGCTGGTGGCCGGGGGACAGGCCTGTGTGGTGTACCCTTTGGTTATGATGCCTGGAGAGGAAGGTAATCATTGCAATGAAATGAAATACGGTAGGATGAGTGTAAAGCTGATGTTCTCCCATGTGAACCTCACAATAAAAACTTAAAAAAAAAAAAAAAGAACAGTAACACTAGGGAAATACTCACACTTTAGAATAATCAACCATTTGAGTTTAAGAAAGGAGAAATAAAAACAGGAAACAGGGCAAAAATTGGATAAATAATGCTACTTTCGGGGGACTGCAATCAATGACATGAACCAAAATGTATATGAATTTTTGAATGGAAAAGTGATCTCTCTAAACCTTCACCCAATTTACAAATTAAGTTTAAAAATTTTTTGCATAAAAGATTCACAAATAATAGAGCACACGTCTTTATCTCAAAGGGAAGGTTTTTAATATTACATATGTTCTTTGCTGTGGAGTCCAGGTGTGGCTCTGTAGAATAACCACAAAGGCAGTTTGAACTGCAAAATTGGTAGTTCAAACTCACCAGCTGCTCCTCAGAAACCCTATGCAGAGTCACTATGAGTTGGAAATGACTCCGCAGCACTTACTATTGGGTTTAAAAATATATATTATAAATGGTTGGAATTTTATTCAAATGTTTTTTCTGCATATAACTGAGATAATCTCATTTGGTGGGCTATATTGATTGGTGTTCAAATATTAAACCAAGTTTACAATCCTAGAGTCTACCTAATTTGGTCATGACGTGTTTTAAAAATATTGGTGAAGATGGTGGACTAAACAGAAGCACTGCATGGACCTTCTACAACAAAGATACCAAATAAAACAGGCACAAATGAAAATTCTGACATGCTGCACTTCAAAGGAAAGATGAAAGAGGTGGATGTAGTGTTTCCTGGGAGGAGAAGCCAAGTAGGGATGGCGAGAGGGAGAATGATTGCTGAACAGGTGGCCAAATGTGGTTCTACAGCCTTGTGAGCATCTTTGGCAGTGGAGAGAGACCTAGCAGAGCTGATTTTTGAGGGTAATGAGTACGATATGATTTCTTGTATTTCCCATGATCCCCTGGTAATCAGAAGTGTGACCACACCCTTCCCTCATCGACTCCCCGCAGGGACCCTGTTCTTCCAAGTTCAATGCCATCTGGTTGGCAGCTATACCAATGTGAGTGGGGGTGTGTGTGGAGGGGAGTACAGCTGCTCCTTTTTGGTGTTCCTCTTTTGTACTTGGATTTAGGCAGGTTGGGATCCAGACCTACAAAATCCACAGTCACCAGACTAACTTTTTTTTTTTTTTTT
>NW_006410665.1:0-649 GCF_000296735.1 Chrysochloris asiatica | reverse complement strand
ATAGAGGAAGTAACACTCTCCTTATTTGCAGACGATATGATTCTATACATAGAAAACCCCAAAGACTCAGTTAAAAAAACTACTAGACCTCATCAAAAGATTCAGCAAAGTGGCAGGGTATAAGAGCAACATACAAAAATCAGTTGGATTTCTCTATAGCAACAATGATAAAGGTGAAAAGGACATTAGGAAAGCAATACCATTTACAATAGCCACACAAAGGATGAAATATTTAGGAAAAAACATAACCAGAGAAAGGACTTATACAAAGAAAATGACAAAACACTACTACAAGACACCAAAAGAGACCTACAGAAGTGGAAGAACATACCATGTTCCTGGATAGGAAGACTCAACATCATGAAAATGACAGTACTGCCCAGAGCAATTTACACGTATAATGCAATCCCAATCCAGATTCCAGCAACATTCTTCAAAGAGATGGAAATGATAATTACTAACTATACATGGAAAGGAAACAGACCCAGGATTAGCAAAGCACTACTTAAAAAGAAGAACAAAGTTGGAGGTCTTTTACACCCCGATTTCAAAATTTACTACATGGCTACAGTGGTCAAAACAGCCTGGTACTAGTACAATGAAAGATACATTGATCAATGGAACAAAATTGAGAATCCAGAAATTAACC
>NW_006410664.1:5391-13851 GCF_000296735.1 Chrysochloris asiatica | reverse complement strand
AGCTTAAAATGCCTGTAATTCCTCAGCAATTTGATCTTTTAAAAAAACAAGTTCAGAATGTTGAAATATAAGATCTTATGTTTGTTCAAAGGCTGTCTGTCTGCTAGACAAAGGTTTCTTATGTGCGATTCCGCCCCTTTTCCCAGAGACTGCCCTACCTGTGATGCCTGGTCAGGGAAGCCCCGGAAGTCAAAATCTCAAATCTTTTCTTGAGAACACCTCTAAAATTAGGTTCAATATATTCAAGGGCATATTTTAGCTCTCCTGGACCTATTTTAATTTTCTCCATCCTCAACTTGCATATGAGCAATTAATGATCTGTTCCACATTCTGCCCCTGGTCTTGTTTTGGCTGATAATATAGAGCTTTCCCACTGTCTCATTCCACAGATGTAGCCAGTTTTATTTGTATTTTGTACTTGTGCGTTACATCTGGTAGAATACAAAGAAATCCACTTATTAGCATTAGTGTTTGGGAGATAATTTGTATAATAGATTAACTGGTCTTCCTTATCATTGTTCTTGTTAATGTGCTATTGAGTTGGTTCTGATCCATAGTGACCTCATGCACAACAGAGCAAAACACTTTCTGCAACATCCTCATAATTGTTATGTTTGAGCCCCTGATTGCTACCACTAAGTTGATCCATCGTATTGGGTGTCTTCCCTATTTCTCCAGGTAGTGATCCCTCCTGACTATATGTCCAAAGAACAAGAGACAAAATATTGCCATCCTCACTTCTGAGGAGTATTCTGACTGTACTTCTTACAAGACAGATTTGTGTGTTCTTCTGGCAGTCCATGGAATTTTCAATATTCCTCACCAACACCATAATTCAAATACATTAATTCTTTTACAGTCTTCCTTATCAAATTATCCAACTTTTACATGTATAGAAGGCAATTGAAAATACCCTGGCTTCAGCCAAATTCACTTTAGTCTTCAAAAAAAAATTTTTTTTTGCTCCTGAACACTTTAAAGAAATCTTGTGCATACCATTAGTCTAATGCAATACATCATTTGATTTATTGACTGCTGCTCCCATGAGTGTTGATAGTGGATCCAGTCTTTGACAGCTTCAATGTTTTCTGCATTTATCATGATGTTATTTATTGTTCCAGTTCTGAGGATTTTTGTTTTCTTTGCATTGAGTTGAAACTCATATTGAAAGCTGTGGTCTTTGATCTTCATCAGAAAATAATTTAAGACCCCTTTGCTTCCAGCAAGCAATGTTGTATCATCAGCATATCACAGGTTATTAATGAGTCTTCCTCCAGTTATGATGCCATATTCTTCTTCATATAATCCAATGTCTCTGATTATTTGCTCAGCATGCAGATTGAGTATGGTGAAAGCATATAACGCTGGTTTTAAACCATTCAATATCACCTTGTCCTGTTCCAACAACTGCCTCTTGGTGTAAGTACAGGTTCCTCATGAACACAATTTAGTGTTCTTGAATATCCATTCTTCACAATGTTATCCATAGTTCAATATGATCCACATAGTCAAATGGCTTTGCATAGTCAATAAAGAACATGTAAACATTTTTGATATTTTATGCTTTCAGACACAATCTAGCTGATGACAGAAATTATATCCCTATTTCATGTCCTCTTCAGAATCTGGCTTGAATGTCTGCCTCTTCCCTGTCAGTGTACTGCTGCAACCATTTTTCAAAGATTTTAGAAAAATGCTACTTGTGTGCTATATTAATGATAATAGTAAATTATTTCTGCATTTCATTAGGTCACCTTTCTTTGGAATGGGCACAAATACGGATCTCTTTCAATTGGTTGGCCAGGTAGTTGTCTTACCCATTTTTTGGCAGAGACAAGTGAGTGCCACCATTGTTATATTAATTTGTTGGAAGATTTCAATTTGTTCCTGGAACCCTCATTTTCATCAATGCCTTTAGTGTAGCTTGGCCTTTTTCCTTCAGTACCATTTCTTCTTGATCAGATGTTACCTCTTGAAATGCATCAACTATTTCTTTTTGGTATAGTGATTGTGTATTCCCCCCATCCTTTTTTGATGCTTCCTGCATCATTGAATATTTTGTCTATGCTATTGTTGTTAGGAGTCCTGGTGTGGCACTGCAGGTTAATGTGCTGGACTGCAAAGTCCATTTGAACTGCAAAATCAGCAGTACAAACTCACCATCCGCTCCTTGGAAACCCTATACAGGGTCACTATGAATCCGAACCAACCCAACAGCACTTGAGAACATATTATTGTAACAACAAAGAATCTGTACTTGAGATGGTCTCTAAATTCTGGTGGGTTGTGTTCAAGATTATATTTTGGGTCTCATGTACTTGTTTTAATTTCCTTCACCCTAAGCTTGAATAGCATAGTGGTTACAAATCAGGCTGCAAACCGCAAGATCAGCAGTTCGAAACTACCAGCCGCTCCGTGGGAGAAAGATGAGGTGGTCTGCTCCCGTAAAGATTTACAGCCTCGGAAACCCTGTGTAGGGTCGCTATGAGTCGAAACCGACTCCACGGCACATAACAACAACAACAACAAGCTTGAATTTGCATATGAGCAATTGATGGTCAGTTCCACAGTCAGTGCCTGATCTTGTTTTGGCTGATGATATTGATCTTCTCCATTGTCTTTTCCCACAGAAATAGCTAGTTTTATTCCTGTCCATTCTATCTAGTAAGGTCAACATGTACAGTCACCTTTTACGTTGTTGAAAAAAAGTTATTTGCAATGAATAATTCATTGTTCTTGCAAAATTCTATCATGAGATCTCCACCATTATTTCTATCAGCAAGGCTATATTTTGTAATTACTGATCTTTACTCTTTGTTTTCAACTTTCACATTGCATTTACCAATAATTACCAATGCATCTTGACTTGATCAAAATTTTTAAAGTTGGTAGAATTTTTCAATTTCTTCATTACAGGCTTTGATAGTTGGTGTGTAATTATGAATACTAGTGGTATTAACTGGTCTTCTTTGTAGGTTTATGGATATTATCTTATCACAGACAGCATTGTACTTCAAGATAGATCTTGAAATGTTCTTTTTGACAATGAATTCAAAACCATTCCTCTTCACTTTGATGTTCCCAGCATAGCAAGCCATATGGTTATAAAAGTAAAAATGATCAATATCATTTGTAGACATATGTATATTATAGTTGTTGTTGTTATTGTTAAGTGTCATTGAGTCAGGTCTGGCTCATAGTGACCTTGTATAGGATTTTCAAGGGCCAGTTGGTAGGATTGAACCACCGACCTTGCGGTTAGCAGTACAGTACTTATTTTGCCGTGGCATACCGGTAGGAATATGTATATTATCCTGTCACTGGCAGTGTTATAACTCAGGATATTTTTTGAAATGTCTTTTTTATGATGAATGTAATACCATTCCTCTTCTATTTGTCATTCTTTAAGTAGTAGAATACATGATTGTCTCATTCAAAATGACATATACTAGTCCTCTTTAGTTTACTAATACCTAGGATAAAAATATTTAAGTGTTCCATTTCATTTTTTAAAACGTTAATTTTTCTTAGATTCATATTTTGTACATTTCCACTCTGATTATTAATGCATGTTTGTAGCTGTCTCTTCTCTTTTTGCATATAAAGGTCCTGAAAGCTTTACCTCATTATCATGGTCAACTTTTCTTGAAGGAAGCTGCTCTCAGCCATATTTTGAATGTCTTCCAACCTTAGGGCTACTTTTCTGGCACTATGTCTGACAATGTTCTGTTACTATTCATAAAGATTTCACTTAGCAATATTTTCAGAATAGGCCATCACGTCTTTCTTCCTAGTTTGTCTTAATGTAGAAGCTCCTTTGAAACCTGTCTACTATTGGTGGCCCTGCTGGTCTTTGAAATACCATTGGTATAGGTTCCAGCATCACAGCAACACACAAGCCATCCTGGTAGGACAAATTGACAGATGTGTGATGGAGGCAACAGCTGTTGTGATTGCTAGGTGTGGTCCAATCAGTTCTGATTCATGGTGTCGTGAAAACCAAAGGGGATAAAAATAATTTTTGCAAAGAGAGAGCTGTCAAAATATTGAATAATTAACATTATCCAAGTGAAGGGGGAATAATTGCTATCAACTTTGTCAGTAAGATTGTAATTATTGACACAGGAATCACAAAAGTTTTTTGAAATGATGAAAGCTGATGTCATGGGGAAAGGATTCAAAGGAGGTAAGAAAATTCTTTTCATATACAGTTATATCTACATGGTAGGAAAGAAGGGACCCAGGAAACAGAAGAGCCTGTTTGGGAATCCCAGGAGTATACAATTAAAGTGTGGTTACCATATTTCTAAAAGACAGTGTTGTTATTGTCACAAAGTAATATGCAGTCATGCATTTTTATTAAGGTGTATTCATATATATATATATATATATATATATATATATATATATATAAACTGAAGGAAATTCTTCTTGAGAGTTTTTTTTTTGAGTCAGGCTGAAGAATCTTACAAGGATATTAGCATTGCTGTGATTTTAGGATTTCTAAATCATCCTGGGCCTCCCATTTTAAATTATATCATGATAATACAATGTGGCTTGCTGAAAAAGTTTAAGATTCTTCTATAAAGTCATATATCAGAATTTTAAAAGTACTTTGATACCACTTCAAACATAGCTCTGAGTTTTTCTTTTTAGACAACATTGGTGCTAGTGGTGGTAGTGTGCCATCAAGTTGGTTCTGACTCATAGTGACCCTGTATAGGTTTCCAAATCTGTAAATCTTTATGGAAGCAGGAAGCCTCATCTCTCTCCTGCGGAGTGTTTGGTGGATTTGAACTGCTAACCTTGTGGTTAGTGGCTCAACACATAACCCACTAAACTATCTGGGTTCCTTAGACAGTCTTAGTTTACTTCTATCAATAGAACTGCCTAGAATTGGCAGTTTACTCAAGTGGGTTTGCATCAATTATGTCCTAATCCCTCTCTCTCACTCAAGGAATTTGCTACTTCAGTTATGCCACATATTTTCTCATTCATCAATATCCCACTTTGCTGAATTATCCCTATAATAATACAAATGCACTCTTGGTTTCCAATAGTGAATAAATAATAAATAAATAAAACACCTCTTTTGCCCACATTTCACACTCTATTTTCCCTTTTTCTTTGCTTCTTTTTGTAACAAACTCTGCAAATGACTTACTTATAATCACTGTCTTCATTCCTTTACTATCTACTCTCTTCTCAATCCTCTCCAATAAGGCTCTGTTCTCTGCACGCCACCAAAACTGGCTTGATTTCAGACTGTTCTTGATTTCTATCTTGCCAAGTCTGATGCCTACATTATCTGCCTCAGCTCTTTGCTGCATATCAGATAGTTGATAACATATTCTTTCCTTACAAAACACTCAGTTTTGGATTGCCAGACTCTCCTGGTTTTATTCCCCAATTTCACTCTTCCTTCTTAGTTTCTGTCTCCTTCTCTGGTTCCTGAGCTCTAAAGTTTGGAATACCCTAAAACTTTATCCTTTGTTATTATTTTTCTCTATAAAAATCATTTGTTAGCTTGTCTCATGGTGATGTCAATATATACATATATATGAATTCTCACTTCCTAGCTCTTTTCACTAATATTCTACCTAGCAATAAATAGTTCAATTCACCCATTCACTCAGGCAAACACCTAGCTGTCATTGTTAATACTTTCTCTTTCTCAGTCCTTCATCAAAGTTGTGCTTTCACGAACTTAAAATATAGATTCCAGCCTCTGCTACATGATTGCCATTTCTTTCCTGAAGAATTGAAATATCCTCTTAATTTGTATGCCTGCTTCTACTCTTGCTTTCTTAATATATTCACCGCATAATAGCCAAGATTACTTGCAAATATAAATCATATCAAGTCACACTTGTGGACATCATTAGTACTACCCACTGAAGATACTAACTCCCTACCTCTCAGGATACATGGTAGGATTGCACTTACCTTCTCTCTTATATGTAAGTAAAGAGCCCTGGTGGTGCTGTATGTTAGGCAATGGATTACTAACAACAAGGTCAGTGGTTCAAACCTACCAGCTGCTCCAAGGCAGAAAAATGAGGCTATCTCTTCCCATACAGATTTTTGCAGTCTTGAAAACCCTATATAGGATCATTCTGAGTTGGAATAGACTTAATGGCAGTGGATTTATTTGTGGGTATGGGCATGTGATGGATCTGGCCAATGAGTTGTGAGTAGATATGACACCCGCACTACTGGGATGGGGCATTTCATTGCTGATGTGAGATGCTCTAGGACATACTCTTCAACTGTACAGAAACCAATGTTCCAACAGCTGTGGGCCCCCAAGTAAAAATAATGATTGTCATCATATTGAGCAGACCCCCTGTGTAGCCCACAAAGAAATCATGAAAAAAGTAGGAATCTTTTGTTGTTCTAAGCTGACATTTTCTTTCTGCACCATAGCCTACTTATCTTGGTTTGAAACATAAGGTGGGTAAAAAGGGAAGCCTGTCAGGAGACTAGAGTGAAAACAAATAGGCTGATGTGAGAATGGTTCCAAACTGGGAAAGGAGATGGTCTGAACCGAATCAGTGCTTCTGGTTAAGAAAGTAGGAGGTAGGACTGGTTTGGGAGTATAATTATTCCTCTACCACAAACACCTTTTCTTTCTATTCTAATTAAGCTCATGAAGGGCTCCTTGATTATTTTTCAGGGAAAAAGGGAGCATTTTGGTTTCAATGAATATGTTTTGATATACTTCTTCTGGTGACAATTAGTAATAAGGGTAACAAGATATTCAGAAATGAAAAACATGGCTTTGACCAAGTGGTATTTTCCTATGAATTTTTAACAGCATAAGCACTGATAGAGTTAAATAATGTTCTACACCTTAGGCCACAATTAAGTACCTATACAGATTTGTCAGATAGCTTAAGTGGACATGAAACTATAGAGAATGGGATATCTTGTGAAGCTCTCCTTACATTTCGCTCTTGCCCTGGGCCTTCACTAACAGAAGTGGGTGTTTTACAAAGAGAATCTTAAAGAAGACATAACAAGTGTACAGTTACTTTACTACTAATTTTTAAAGTTCATACCATAATAGGTATTATTTTGTTGTTCTATTTTAAAGAATATATTTTTAAGGACATCTTCATTTTCCCTTAAATGTTAATCTCATATTATAAAGTTATACATTCCCAACCATGAGTTCTACCAAAAGAAAGATTTTTTAGAAACCAAAGTCAATACATTAGAAGACATCCAGGGAATATTTGAAATAACCTAAAGGTGTTTCCCACCACTTACTTGTCTGTCAGTTTGTCATACTGCAGAGGTTTGTGTGTTGCTTTTGTCAAAGAGCAAACTGAAACTTCAGTTAAAATTAAATACAGAGTTTATTGAAGGGACAAATTAATCCATAACTGAGCATCTCATCATGAGGATTTGAGAAAGAGGTAAAAGGAGGTCCAGAATTCAGGATCAAACAAGGGCCACTTATTGACTGAAGTCTTGTGACTGAAATCTTAAGGAATACTGAAGCCTGCTCCCCTCCTTTCTTGAGCAGTTGTAAAGATGCACAGGACATGCCCAGGGTGCATACCTGAGCAACCACATCCTGGGAAGAAGACCACCTATAAAAATTGCATACTTATTCTTGAATATAGAGTAGATAAAGTGAATGGAAGACACGATGAAGTAAAGCAACTGAACATATGATTTCAAAGGGCAGCTCAAGAAGACAAAATATTATAATGAAATATGTACAAAGATATGGACTGTCTGGAGCTAAAAGAACTGAAGATATAACACGAATGGAGAGAGGGTGGAGCTTCCTGGACCAGGCAGCTCAGTCAGGGCTCCAGGGAAAAAGGGACGGAATTGCACATAGGAAACCTCTGTCTAGCAGACAGACAGCCTTTGAACAAACATAAGATCTTATATTTCAACATTCTGAACTCGTTTTTTTAAAAGATCAAATTGCTGAGGAATTACAGGCATTTTAAGCTTTTGCCTGCCTGCACATGGCTCCTGCTTCAGCACCTGCACCGGTGAGTGCCTCTGCCCCCTGTAGACCTTGGAATGCAGGCCTAGAACAACCCATTTAGAAGGCTGCATTTCCAGAGAAAAGGAAGCATAAACTAACAAAGCCGAACAAATAGAGAGGGATATCAGCGTGGATATCAGGAAATTCAGGACAAATGTGAAGACACTAATGATGGGAATACATGGACTACAAAACATTTTGTAAGCCACACAAACAGAAACAGATAAAATAGATGAGTGGGACATACTAAAAATTAAAAACTTATGTACATCAAAAGACTTCACCAGAAGAGTAAAAAGAGAACCCATAGAATGGGAAAAAATCTTTTGCAATGACATATCAGACAAGGGACTCATTTCCAGAATATACAGGAAACTGCCACACCTCTATAAGAAAAAGACAAATAACCCAATTAAAAAGTGGGCACAGGATATGAACAGACACTTCAC
>NW_006410664.1:0-601 GCF_000296735.1 Chrysochloris asiatica | reverse complement strand
TGAACCACCAGGTCAGCAGCTCAAACTCCCCAGCTGTTCCTTGGAAACCCTATATAGGGTTGCTATGAGTCAGAACTGACTTAATGGCACTTAATGACAAGAATGAGTCAGAAATCTGAGGGCACTAAACAGTAACAAAAATACCTATCCTAATTATTTGGATTGCCATGTTTAAAGATTGTCAAGTAAATCCATAGTTCAGAAGATTTTTACTTAGGAGTTGATCGATTTGTTGCTGTTATAATCATTGGAAGTAGCCCACATGGATTAAGTGCTAGGCTACTAACCAAGAGGTTGGTGGCTCAAACCCATCCAAGAAGCTCAGTAAGAGAAAGACCTGATGATCTGCTCCCATAAACATTACAGCTCTGCTTTGGTATATAGAGTTGCTAGGAGTCAAAATCCATGTATGGTTCCTAACAACAACATGCTCATTAGGAATGGCAAGAATTAGAGACAATTAAATTTACCAAAATTTTTCTTTACAGTTGCAGTGCCATGAATTATTCGATGTGTCTTGTAGCCTTTGTCTTTGTAAACTCCTACCAAAGGACTGTTTTCTGAAGAATCTGGAAAAGAGAAGGTGGGGGAAGACATTGAT
>NW_006410663.1:4710-13888 GCF_000296735.1 Chrysochloris asiatica | reverse complement strand
GAATATGCAGAGTCACTGTACAAAACGTAATTTACTACCATCATTTCTTCACACAGATTAAGTCTATTTGATTCCCATGTATTCCATTTAACATAGTGTATGTGTACAGTCACCATTTATCTTGTTGAAAAGGGTATTTATAATAAATAAGTTACTGGACTTGCAAAGTTATATCATGCAATCTCCAGCATCATTTCTATCACTAAGGCCATAGTTTCAAAATACTGATCCTTCCTCTTTGTTTCCAATTTTCACATTGCAGTCATCAGCAATTATTAATGCATCTTGATTGAATATTTGATTGATTCCAGACTAAAGAAGCTGGTAGAATTCTTCAGTTTTGTCATTACTGGCTTTGATGGTTGGTGTGTACATTTGAATAATAGTTGTATTAAATGGTCTTTCTTGTAGGTGAATAGATATTATCCGATCACAGAACAGAATTGCATTACAATATAGCTCTTGAAATGCTCTTTTCGTGGTGAATGTGACAGCATTCTTCTTGAATTTGTCATTCTTCATATAGTGAACCATGTAATCGTCCAATTCAAAGTGGCCTTTACCTGTTCATTTTGCAACTCATGCCTTGAGTTACCTCTTTAGTTCTTTCAGCTTGAGAAATGTGAAGGGTGCTCTTCATTCTTGGTTTTCTAACTCCAAGTCTTTGCACATTTCATTATGATACTTTACTTTTTCCACTCAAGGCTCCTTGGAAATCTATGTCAACTCTTTTAATACATTTCTTTCATTTGTTGTAGTTACTATACACTCAAGAGTAAGTTTGTGAAATGTTCACATTCTAATCACCAATAATTATTAATGCATCTTAATTAATTGATCAAGATCAGACTTCTGAAGTTGGTAAAACTTTCAATTTATTCATTTAGTGTTGTGCACATTTTAATAACAGGGGTATTAACTAGTTTTTCTTCTATGCATGTGGATATTATCCTGTAACTGTCAGTGTTGTATTTCAAGATAGATCTTGAAATGATGAATGCAATGATGTTCCACTTCAACCTCTCATATGCAGAATAGTTATGGGTTTTTTTTATTCAAAATTACCAATGCTATTCCATTTCAACTTACTAATACCTAGGGTAGTGATTTTATTTGTTCCTCTTCTAATTTTCTTATGGAGTCCTGGTGTGGTGCCATAAAATAAGCACTCAATCTCAAGGTCAGTTTGAACTGCAAGGTGAGCGGTTCAAACTCACCAACTGCTCCTCAGAATACCCTATGGGTCAGAACTAACTTAACAGCACTTAACAACAAAAATCCTAGGTTTAGACATTATATATTCCATGTTATGATTATTAATTGTTATTTCATCTTTTTCATCTCATTTCAAGTCATGTCACATCATTAAATGAAGGTCCTTAAAGTTCTGCTTTATCCACCATAGCATTACTTTGAGAAGGCAGTACTTCCCCAGCCATACTTTGAATGACTTTCTGAGGTATTCATCTTCTAGGACTATGTCAGATAATGTTTGGCTACTATTCACAAGATTTTAACTTATCATTTTTTAGAAATGCATTGTCTGGTTCTCTTTCCTAGTCTTCCTTAGTCTGGAAGCTTCACAGCAACCATTTTATCATGGATAACCCTGTCAGTATTTGAAATACTGGTGACATGCTTTCCAGCATCACAGCAAAAACACAAGCCACCTCAATATGACCATTTGATAGAAGAGAGATGATAAATATAGTAGAAAGTGTTTTTGAGCCTTCAACTTATTTGTCAGCTAAGTAGGCTCTTAGCCAATATATTCTCCCCTATTTGCTTTGAATGAAATGAAAACAAGTCCACAAAAGTCAAAATAAGACCTGGAATATAACATCACCTGAATTTAGAGATCATCAAAGAACAGATTTGAGGCATTAGACACTAAAAGACTGAAGACCAGAGGAGTTGTGGGATGACATCAAAAACATTATACATGAAGAAAGCAAAAGGTCATTGAGAAGACAAGAGAAAAGAAAAATACCAAAATCAATGTCAGAAGAGACTCTGAAATGTGCTTTCCAGAGTAGAGATGTGAAAGCAAATGGAAGAATTGAAGAGGTACAAGAGCTGAACAGAAAATTTCAAAGGTCAGCTTGAGAAGACAATGTCAAATATTACAAAAAAATGTGCAAAGACCTGGAGTCAGAAAACCAAAAGGGAATAACATACTCGGCATTTCTCAAGCTGAGGGAACTGAATAAATTCTTTAAACCTTAACTTGTGGTATTGAAGAGTTTCAAGGATAAGATGCTGAATGATGAAGAAAGCATCAAAAGAAGATGGACGGTATACATAGAGTCACTGTACCAAAAAGAAATGGGCAATGTTCAACTGTTTCAAGAAGTAGCATATGCTCAAGAGCCAAAGATCCTGAAGGAAAAAGTCCAAGATGCATTGAAGTCCTTGACAAAGAACAAGGCACCAGGAATTGAGGGAATACAAATTGAAATATTTCAAGAAAGTGATGTGACACTCAAGGCACTTACTCATCTATGCCAAGAAACTTGGAAGACAACTACCTGGCCAACTGACTGAAAGAGATCTGTATTTGTGCCCATTCCAAAGAGAGGTGACCCAACAGAATGTGGAAATCATTGTACAGTATCATTGATATTCCACGCAAGTAAACATAATACAGAAACAGCTGCAACCAGACATTGACAGAGAACTTCCAGAGGTTCAAGCTGGCTTCAGAAGAGGATATGGACCTAGAGATACCATTGCTGATGCCAAATGGATCTCAGCCGAAAGCAGAGAATACCAGAAAGATGTTTACTTGTGTTTTATTGACTGTGCAAAGGCTTTTGATTGAGTGGATCATGACAAGCTATGGATAACATTGTGATGCCTGAGTATTCCAGAATACTTGCTTGTGTTCATGAAGAACTTGTACATAAACCAAGAGGCAGTTGTTCAAACAGAACATGGGAACACTGAATGGTTTAAAATTAGGAAAGGTGTGCACCAGGGTTGTGTCCTTTCACCATACTTATTCAATCTGTTTGCTGAACAAATAATCCAAAACGCTGGATTATATGAAGAAAAATGTAGCATCAGGATCCGAAAAAGATTCATTAACAACCTGCAATATGTAGATGATACAACCTTGCTTGCTGAATGTGAAGAGGACTTAAAATACTTATTGATGAAATTCTAATACTATAGCGTTTGGTATGGATTCACCTCAATGTAAACAGAACCAAAATGCTCACCACTGGATCAATAAATACAGCCGAAGAAATGGAGGAAAGTTTGAAGTTTTCAAAGACTTCATTTTGCTTGGAACAACCATCGACATTCATGGAAGCAGCAGGCAAGAAATCAAAAGACATATTGCAATGGGCAAATCTCCTGCACAGGACCTCTTTGAAGTATTGAAGAGCTAAGTCTGAGAACAAAGGTGCACCTGATCAAGGCAGTGGTATTTTCAATAACTTTATATGCATGTGGAAGTTGGCCAGTGAATGAGGAAGACAATAGAAGAATTGATGCATTTGAGTTATGGTGTTGGAGAATATTGAAATTACCATGGGCTGCCAAAGAACAAATACATCTATGTTGGAAGAAGTACTACCAGAATGCTCCTTGGAAGCCAGGATGGCCAAACTTTGTCTTTCATATTTTAGACATAGTGTCAGGAGTGACCAGTTTCTGGAGAAGGATATCATGTTTGGTAAAGTGGAGGGTCATATAAAAAGAGACATCCCCCAAGGAGATGGTTTGACAAAGTGGTAGCATCAATGGGCTCAAATGTAGCAATAATTGTGAGGTTGGCCCAGGATTGGACTGTTTTGTTCTGTTGTGCATAGGGTTGCTATGAGTTAGTACTGACTTGATGGCACCTAACAACAACAATATTTGATTTTTTACATACTTTAGTGTTTCAAGGCTTGCCCCAAGCCCTGTAATTATTATTTAAAAAATTTCTACCTTTACTAATTTCTTCCATATCTTCTATTCCACTTTTAGATCTTCAGCATACTATTCCATGAGTGTCAGACTAATAGTTTTATTTTCTTCCTCAAAATTTTCAACTGTGTATGTCAAATACACATCAAACTTAAATTGTCATGAATAACCTCATGATTTCTTCTCCCACCTTGAGCCCAAGCTGTCTCTCTTATTGGAATTTACTTTCTATCATTTATGTAATCAATATGACTTTGTAAAATGATGTAGTAGTAGTAAGTAGTATCAGAACCTGTCTATAGTCAAGGAGATTAATGACCAGGATTGAAGTACTATAAGATAAACACTTGACTTGGTACTATAGGATAAACACTTGACTTCAATCTCAGTTTGAACTGAAAGGTGGTGATGCAGACTTACCAGCTGCTCCTCAGAAACTCTATACAGGGTCACTATGAGTCAGAACTGACTTATTGGCACACAACAACAACAATGATCAGGATTAACCCAAAGCTGATTCTTATGAGGTGTAGGTCAGACATACTTCTATTCTACTCTTTTAATCAACTCTGACACCAGCTGTCATTCTCAAGGCACTTTCTATTTCTCTTTTGGGTTCCATAATCTGTTGTAATGGTCACATAGAACTCACAAACCATATTTACAGTTAAGTGGCTTATTAAGGAGTAAGGTATCAAGAAGTATGCAAGAAAATCTTCCTGGGTTAGAGCAAAGCATCTCTCTCAGCTCCTTGATTATTCAGGTCTCCTCTCAGTCCCTTGAGGACAGGCCCCTTTATGCCTGCTGCCTGTTACTGTTAGCTCTGTTGTTGGACCCATTTTAAGCTTGTCACTCTCTGTAGTTTTACAGCCCCTGACCTGTGTTATCGTTCTTTTAAGAGATTTCTTGCCTCCTCTCTCCGTCTGCTTTCTATCTGTTCTATCTTCTTGCTACTTCTCTTTCAACTTCTTGTCTCAAAAACCCTTTGTTGAACTGGCTGCTTAAATGCACAAATGTTTTGTTGATTTCAAGGCATGAGACTCACATCAGGTTTGCTAACTGACCAACCTACTCTTCTCAGGTCATAGACACTTTGAATGCATGGTAAATGCAAATAAATAAATAAATAAATAAATAAAAAAGACACCAAGCATTCTTTCCACAATTCTATTTACTTCTCAGTTGGATTCACTAATTCATTGCAGCAGGCACACAGAACTCAAACACCATATTCACTGTTACGGTGTTTACTAGAGAAGCTAACAGGTTACAATTCAGGATCAGAATTGTTTAGGGCACAGTTCTCCTAGTCAGGACAGTGACTCCTCTGCCATGTCTACAGGTAGGCCTCTCTTAGGGCTGCTGACAATTGCTCACAGAGCACATTACTCCACCATAAGCCTCCTTAGGCATTCAGCTCTAGTTCCACGCTTCAACAAACCTAGCTCCCCCAATGAAGTGCCTTGAGACACCCAACTCTGTAAGTAAGCGTTCTGTCCTAAATCATTTAGCTGTACTTGTTTGATGGGTTGATAAGTCAACTGCTCTAGTTTTTGCTCTGAATCTTGGTTCTGCTATTAATATAGTTCCTCTTGTACTCCTCCAGTGTCAGCTTTCTGTCCAAGGGTCTAGGAAGTTTAATGTGCAGGGATCTTGAGGTCTAAAGGATGTGCTCCATTCCTGGCTTTTCTTCTTTGTTGATAGTGAGAGTCCCCTGTTCCTCTTTCTGAGATCACTAATTTTATATTCACATTGATGTTAAGTACCATAGAGTCCAGTGCTGATCATACAGGGCCACACCAGGAGTCTGTACTCACATTAGAGTTCCAAATTTTTACAGTTAATGATCTTATCAATCTCTCACAAGTGCACCATACAATCTATTAACACCTTCTCCCACATTCTCTGACCTAGACCCATCAGGAAAAAGTAGCTTAGTAGGAGATAGAAAAACTATGACTAGAAGAGGCATATGAAGTAGTACCCTGCACACAATATGCTACAGATCACCTCAGTTACATAGTCTAATGACTGACAAGTCTTTGCAAGGTATATGCCCATCCCAGGGCTAGGGTTAGGGCTAGAGCCAGACAGAAAGTATCAAATCAGTCTTGTTTACAGCTTACCTAGGAAATGTAAATCAACATGGGGAACAGTAGAATATCTTCTCAGGTTGAAAACTAGGGCGAAGTTAACTCCTCAGGTTATAGAGTATAAATAGCTCAAACTGTTTTGCCAAAGACCAGAAGCAAGGCCACATGAAGGAAATCATTTCATGATATACTTCCTCAAGAAAATCTTGATTCAATCTGATTAATTCATGTTATTTTATTAAATGCACTCTCTGTTTTCTCTACTCCCTTTTATTTTTCCTATCAGGGTTCATAATTTGTTATAAGCAATATATGTGATTAATATTAATCTTCTGTAGAATATGGACATTTATGAGTTCATTGAAAGATAATGATTTTTTCCCAAGAATTTTATGAAGTCCCTTCATATGTACATTAAAGATAAACATGTAGATATATAAAACCATGTACTTAAACAAGTACAACATCTATTCTCAAAACCATTGGCTCAGTTTCTACTCAAAGCGACCCTGTATAGGGTTTCTGAGAAGTGGCTAGTGGGTTTAAAGTGCTAACTTTGTGGTTAGCAGTCCAGTGCTTATCCTACAGTGCTATACCAGGACTCACTCCATTCTCAAAATACATATCATAAATATAATTCTATATTGATCATTTGATTGATCTTTCTTCCTCTAAAGATTGTAGGCTCCATTAACCCTTCTTGCTCACCCAGGGCCTTATGCAATTCTGACAAATAGTATACCATCAATAATTACTCATAAAAAGAATACCTTAAAAATAAATGAATAAATATTTGAGTACATTGTATGGCATTCTGCCTTAAAGCTATTCAATTTTTATTTTCTCTTACTCTCACACTTGTATATCAACTCATTGTCAAATAACTTTGAAATAAATGTTGCTAATAGTACCTTTTCTTCCAATTTCTATTGCTACTGTAATTTCCAGGTCCTAATATTCCCCCAAGGAGCCACGGTGACACAATGGGTTTGTCACTGGGACACTAAACACAAGGTCAATGGCTTAAACTCACTAGCCTCTCCAAAGGATAAAGATAGGGCTATCTATCCTAGTAACCTGCCCAGCGTGGATGACCCAGCTGGTATTTAAAATACTGGTCACATAGCTTCCAGAATCACAGCAACATCAAACCCACTACAGTACAACAAACTGACAGATGAGTAGTAGAGCAGGGTCATCCATGGTGGACACATTTCACCTGAGCTTCCAGACTAAATACAGACTAGGAAGTAGGAGACATAGACTATTTATGAATATTTAATCACTGAAAACCTTATGAATAGCAGTAGATCACTATCAGATAGCACCAAAATATTGCATATTGAAACATGATGAAGAGCACCAGAATACTGTCAAATAGAATGCTGGAAAATGAACTCCTCATGTTGAAAGGCACTCAAAATACCACAAGGGAAGAGACTCCTCAAAATAGAGGAGACTGTGATAACTTGAATTGAGTAAACCATTCAAGACCTTCATTTGCTGATGGGGAACAACTCAAAATAAGGAGAAATAGATGTAAAAATACATTAGTAATAGGAATGTGGAATGTACAATGTATGAACCTAGGAAAACTGTAAGTTGTCAAAAATGAAATGGTTCAAAAATGAAGTGAGAGGAGATGCACATAAAAATTAATATCTTAGCCATTAGTGAGCTGAAATGGACTGGTATTGGCCAACTTGACTCTGACAATCACCTGGTTTACTATTCCAGGAATGACACATTGAAGAGGTATGAAGTCCCATTCATCGTCAATAAGAACATTTCAAGATCTATCAACACTGACAAGATACAATATTCATTTGCCTACAAGGAAGACCAGTTAAAACCACTATTATTCGAATTTATGCACCAACCACTAAGGTCAGTGATGAAGAAATTCAAGAATTTTATCAGCTTCTTCAATCTGCGACTGATCAATCATGCAATCAATATGTATTGATCAATGTTCCACAGACTTCTGTAGACCTTGAGAAGAGAGAGAGAAGAGGAAGGGCTGGGCTGATCAGTACGAAGTGTAGTGAGACTTGGGTACTCCTAAACCCATGCGCAAAGACGCAAGAGGCTAGAGCTGAGGGTGAAGCATCCAGCACGATATGAAGTGAGAGGAGATGCACAAGAATGCCCAAACTTCCTGATGGTACTCATTTGATCTAACTTTGATGGTTTGATGACCAGAGCTCAACTAGAGGAAGATAAATAAATTTAATAAAGGAAATAAGTGTAAATGGCTACAATTTGATGAACATGACCTATACTTATGGATGTAATAGCTCAAAATACCTACCAAGAGAGAAAGAGTCTCCACATCAAGGATCAAAACTATCCCCTCTGTGAGCAGGGTTGATAGGGATGGGCAACTTAGTCATTGGCAACCTAAAACGGGGGAGCTATAATGGCATGGAGTAGCTGGCTTACAAATTTTCAAGAGGGAATTTGGTTTCAGAGTATGCAGGGGAAGGTAGAATCACCACTGAACAGTTCCTCTTGTCTATATGGGTCTGGTGAAAGGAGATGGAGATGGGATTTATTGATTCAGTAGTGAGTAGTTATTATTATATCTAATTGCAATTGTCACAACTGTAAAGGTAGAGGTTGTATAACAAAAAGGGTGGAGTAGTTAATCTTGCATTCCAGGAATAGAGGACCTTAGGACCATCAAGAGAGAAGAGTATGAACCAAATGTAGGACACTAACCAAATAAGCAGTGATACCAGAGATGCAGGCAAAGGTCATGGCATGGAGAGGTTGAGCAGCTGAGGACTTTAGACTCATGGAAAGAGAAAGACTGTATGCTGGTGGCCAGCAGACTGACTTCCAGAATGAACCTCTTGGTTGTTTAAATGATTATATAGCCCTGCATGGGTTTTGTTTTTATTTTGCTTGTTTGTTTGTACATGAAGGTGGGGGAGGGGGGGGAGAGAGGTTTTTGTTTGTTTGTTTGTTTGTTTTAAATATATATAAAAGAAACAATCTATGAGGGTTTTGGGAAGGGGTGGAGGAAATTATATACAGGCTAGAGTATAGACATGCATTGTGCTTGGTAACAGGGTAGACAATATATAACTGGTTGGCAGAGGAAATATGGAGGTGGTGGGAGACACAGGGAGGAATGCAGTGGTTAAAATGAATAGAGGTAAATG
>NW_006410663.1:0-1710 GCF_000296735.1 Chrysochloris asiatica | reverse complement strand
ACATCATGCTTGGAAAAGCGAATAATCAGCACAAAAGTGGAAGACTCTCCGCGAGATGGATTGACAAACTGGAAGAAACAATGGACGCAAAAATAACAATTGTGAGACTGGCCCAAAGCTATACAGTGTTTTATTCTGTTGTACATAGAGTCACTATGAGTAGAAATGGAGCCAATGATACCTAATGCCATTCCCACCACAACAGCTAACTTCCAAATAAAACCCACATTTCTTACTTTGGATGTAGCTCAATGTTCCCAGGAACAACAATGCTATCTTCTCAATGGCTTTTAAAAATGGTTTATACAGTCTACTACCTATCCAGATCAGTCATAAGGTACAATGCTGTCTGTGATAGGATAATATCCAGGCACCTACGTGGAAGGCCAGTTAATACCACTATTATTCAAATTTATGCACCAACCATAAAAGCCAGTAAGGATGAAATAGAAGAATTCTACCAAATTCTTCAATCTTAAATTGATCAAACATGCAGTCAAGATGTATTGATCATTACTGTTGATTGTAATGCAAAGGTTGGGAATAAAGAGGAAGGATCAGTAGTTGGAAAATTTGGCCTTGATGATAGAAATGACTCTGGGGATTGCATGATAAAATTCTGCAAAATCAATGATTTATTCATTTCAAATGCCTTCTTTAGACAGCATAAGAGATGATTATACACGTGTAACTCACCAGATGGAATACAAAGAAATCAAATTGACTACATCTGTAGAAAGATGATGGAAAAGCCCCATATCATCAGGCAAAACAAGACCAGGGGCAGATTGTGGAACAGACCATCAATTGCTCATATGCAAATTCAAACTGAAGCAGAAGAAATTGAAAACAAGTACAAGAGAGCCAAAATGTGACCTTAAATATATCCCACCTGAATTTAGAGATCATCTGAAGAACAGATTTGATACATTAAACACTAAAGTCTGAAGACCAGAAGAGTTGTGGATGACATCAAAAACATCATATAGGAAGAAAGCAAAAAAGAGGGAAAAGATCAAAATGGATGTCAGAAGAGACACTGAAACTTGCTCTCCAGCATTGAGATGTTAAAACAACTGAAGAAATGAGGAGGGGCAAGAGCTAAACAGAAAATTTCAAAGGATCAGCTTGAAAAGACAAAGCCAAATATAACAACAAAATATGCAAAGACCAGGAGGCAGAAAGCCAAAAAGGAAGAACACACTCAGCATTTCTCAAGTTGAGGAAACTGAAGAAAAAATTCAAATCTTGAATTTCATTATTGAAGGATTCTCTGGGAAAATTGTTGAATGATGCAGAAAGCATCAAAAGAAGATGGAAGGAATACACTGTACCAAAAGGAAATGGTTGATGTTCAACTGTTTCAAGAGGTAGCATATGATCAAGAGCCAATGATACTGAAGGAAGAATTCCAAGGTGCATTGAAGGAATTAGCAAAGTACAAGACACCAGGAATGGATGGAATAAAAATGAAATCTTTCAAGAATGTGAGGCAGCACTGGAGACACCCACTCATCTCTGCCAAGAAATTTGAAAGACAAATTTCTGTATTTGTGCCCATTCCAAAGTGAGGTTATCTAACAGAATGTGGAAATCATTGGACAATATCTTTGATATCCCATGTTATTAAAGTTTTACTAAAGGTAATATAAAAATGGCTGCAAGCATACATTGACAGAGAACTTCCACAGGTTCAAGCCGGATTCAGAA
>NW_006410662.1:12584-13649 GCF_000296735.1 Chrysochloris asiatica | reverse complement strand
CTCTTTTGAGCTACTTCATCTATAGGTGTAGGTCAAATTCATCAAATTGTATCAGATTACTTTTTTTCCTCTTCTTTCTTCTTCTAGTTGAGTTCTGATCATCCAGTCACTGAAGCCAGGTCAAGTGAGTATTATCTTGTGCAGCAGATTTGCTTAATGCAATAAATCATTTGATTTCTTGACTGCTGCTTTCATGAATGTAGATTGTGGATCCAAGTAAAGCGATGCCATCTCTTCTGAAAACTCCACATTTGGCATCCTCAGACCTTTCTGAAAACTCTTCCTTAGACCTAGGAGACTTTATCTACCGACAGAGTTCCAATTGTAACACTTACTTTGATGGCTCCTCTGCACCTCCCCCCTGTCCTTTAATTTTCAAGTAGAGTGAAGCACCTTCCTCCTGCATCATTCTAATCATACCCACCTTTGTCATATATCTGTTACTTCATCCACAAATCTGCTTTGTGGCTACTGTTTGCTGATAGTGATGACTCTGTTACCCCCTGCATTCCTAAAAGGTGTTTTCCTTGATTTTCTTGTACAGTGTTTAGTTATAATAGACACTCTAAGATAAACTCCTGGTGTGGCATTGTATGATCAATACTGGATTGCAAACCATAAGGTCAGCAGTTTGAACTCACCAGTTACTCCTCAGAAACACTGTACAGGTTGCTATGCTTTGGAACTGGCTCAATGGCACTTAATAACAACTAACATCAAATTTGCTACTCATCTGTCAGTCTGTCATACTGTGGTGGCTTTGTACTCTGTGATGCTGGAAGCTATGCCTCAGTATCTCAACTATTCAGCCTTCAGTATGGATTACATTTTAATGTAAAGAAAACAAAAATCTTCAGTGACTGGATCAATAAATAACATCATGATAAACTGAGAAATATATTAAAATTATTAAAGATTTCATTTTACTTGGATCCACAAGCAACACTCATGGAAGCATCAGTCAAGAGATCAAATGATGGCAAATTTGTTGCAAAAGAGTTTTTAAAGTGTTAAAAGAGCAAAGATGTCACATAGATGACTAAAGTTCACTTGACCCAAGCCATG
>NW_006410662.1:10747-12184 GCF_000296735.1 Chrysochloris asiatica | reverse complement strand
CACTGGTGGCACCACAGTTAAGTGACCAGTTGCTAATCAAGAGGTTGGTGATCAGAGCTCATCCAGTAACTTCATGGTTGAGAGACTTTGCAGTCTTCTTCTGTAAGGATACAGCCAGGGAGCTCCTTTCTGTCACATGGGGCCACTCTAACTTGGAATTGTCTTGACAGCACTCAGCAACAACAAAACTTAAAATGTAATCTTAATTCTTTTGCGTGGACGAGATAGTATAATAGAGAAAGAGGTCATTGCCTATAAAGAATTTTGCTAAAAAGCATGTAGATTGATTTTATGCTAAATGGTTTCTTATCTACTGGCAGGGTTGCAATGATTTCCACATTATTTCCCTTATTTTTAGTGTTTTGTTTGTTTTACAATTGAGCAATCAGTCTAACAAAGGCAAGGTTTTATATTAGCATAAATGGCATACGTATTAAAGTTTCAGTTTAACAAATATTTATTGATGCATATTGTATATTTGTTCAATTGAAGCTTAATACTTATGTCACATCTACTAAGTCTATCTGGGTGATGTGACAGGTTAAAAAAGTCAGGTGCTAATGGAATGAAGTGCCTCAGAAGAAAGATCTGGTGATTTACCTCAGAAATCTCAGACAATGAAAACCCCATGGAGCACAGTTCTACTCTTAGCAAGTCAGAATCAGCTCAAAAGCAACTGGTTTTGATTTATCCTGGGTCCAAGACTTTTACTACAGGTACAGGGCAGAATGGTGTGGGGATGGCAACAAACATAAGTTGAGTCCATGGTTGAAATGGAGTCCTGGTGTGGCGCTGTGGGTTAATGTGCTGGACTGCAAGATTGGTTTGAACGTTAGGGTCACCGGTTCAAGCTCATCAGCTGCTCCTCGGAAACCCTACACATGGTCTCTATCAGTTGGGACCAACTTGATGGCACTTAACAACAACAACATGGTTGAAACGTGACCCAACTTGTTTTGAAACTTTGATGGGTAGAATTTTGATGTTCAACTGATTTTTTTTTTTTTAATTGCCAGTTGTTTTAGAAGTGCCATCTTGCTCACTTTCTGTTCTTTCCTCAAAATTAACCCTATAGTCACCTCAGTGTAAAGCAAGCTTCTGGACTCACTGTCTACTCATGATATCCCTGATCTGACTTAAGTAGTTGGATGTGAGTAAGAAATTTGTGGTGGGCTCTGCTGCTCTTATTGTTGTTGTTAACTGCTTTCGAGTTGGTTCCAACTCATAGTAATTCTGTATAGGGTTTCTGAGGAGCCGCTGGTGAGCTTGAACCACTGACCTTGCAGTTCAAATGGCTTTGCAGTCTGGTGCATTAACCCACAGCGCCACATCAGGACTCCTGCTGCTCTAAGGTTGGTAGAAATATTTCTGTGCTAGTGATGATTTAAAGGAGCTCTAGTAGCATAGTTTTCTTTACATTGAGATGCAATCCATACC
>NW_006410662.1:6377-8849 GCF_000296735.1 Chrysochloris asiatica | reverse complement strand
AAACCCTATGCATGTTCAGTATGAGTTGGAACTGACTCCATGGTGCGTAACCACCACTACCAACGATGATTTAGATGGCAGTGGACCCACCCTCTGTGATGAGGTGATGAATAAGGCTGCAGATGTCAGGCAACTGTGAACATTACCCAATGAAAGAAACCAGTCTGAGCTGTGGATTCCATGTGCTGTGTTTATTTAATCCCAAATAATTCAGGTATGACAAGCATGGTGCTGTTGGCTTATTGTAACAATGGAAATGGAGAAGATAAACCTGGCCAATAATCTTCTAGTAAGGCTTCTGTCTTAAAATTATTATTATTATTTTTTTTAGTAATGAGTTATTTATTTTGAGAATGTACCTTCTGAAAATAGAAGTGATATTTTATTTATTTTAAAAATGTTGTACCATATATATAAACTCTATGATACTCCTGTAAATGAAACTCAGAACATGCTAAGTCTATATTTTATTTTGTTTGAAAAGTTGTGTTATAGATAGTATTGATTTTGTAGCCTCTATAAACAATTCCATTACTTACCTCAGTGATCTATTTTTATTTTTCCTTCTTTTTTAATAAATGAAGTAAAAATGTTTGCTCCAAAAATTTCTAGAAGTATAAAAGTATATAGAGTAAATTTGTTTTTAATTTATTTTCTTATTCCCTTCTCATTCCAGTACTCTAGAGACAACTTCTGTTTTCACAGGGCAGGTATCTTTCTAAAATCCTCACTGTGTATTTATTGGTGTTGCTGTTTTTAGTCTTCATTTTACTTGAATCTACAATTGACATCCCTGGAAACAGCCATCAGGATATCAAATGACATTACATTAGGCAAATTTGCTGCAAAAGATCTCTTTAAAGTTTTAAAGATCAAAGATGTCACTTGGAGGACTATGGTGTGTTTGACCCAAACCAAGGTGTTTTCAATCACCCTATATGCATGAGAAAGTTGGACAACATATAAGAAAACCTTCAAAGAATTGATGAATTTGAGTTATGGTGATGGAGAAGAATATTATAAATACCATGGACTACCAACAACAAAAACAACGACAAAAAAATCAGCCGGCATCATGCAATATTTTGTCCATCGAATCCTTCAGTATTGCAAGCCAAAGCTTGAATTGTTTCTTCAGTTTTTCCAGCTTGAGAAATGCTGAGCATATTCTTCCTTTTGGTTTTCTAACTTCCAGTCTTTGCAGATTTCATTATAATACTTGACTTTGTCTTTTCAAGCTGCCATGTGAAATTTTCTGTTCTGATCTTTTACTTCTTCATTTCTTCCATTTGCTTTATATCTCTAGGCTGGAGATCAAGTTTCAGTGTCTCTTCTGACACCAATTTTGGTCTTTTCCTTATTCCTTGCCTTCTTAATGACCTTTTGCTTTCTTCCTAAAATTTCTTGATCTCATCTCACAACTCTTCTGGTCTTTGATCATTAGTGACTAATGCATTAAATCTGTTATACAGATGATCTCTAGAGTCAGGTGAGATGTTCTCAAAGTCATATTTTGACTCTCTTGAACTTGTTTTAACTTTCTTCAGCTTCTGGATGAACTTGCATATCAGCAATTGGTAGTCTGTTCACAGTCTGTCCCTGGCCTTGTTTTACTGATGATAGGGAGCTTTTCCATCATCTCTTTCCACAGATAAAGTAAATTTATTTCTTTGTATTTCATCTGGTGAGGTCCATGTGTATGTATTTTATGTTGTTTAAAAAAGGTATTCGTAATGAAAAAGTCATTGGTTTTGCAAAATTCTATCCATGATCTCCAACATAATTTCTATAACCAAGGCCATATTTTCCAATTACTGATCCTTTCTCTGTTTTCAACCTTTGCATTCCAATTGATAATAATTATCAATATATCTTGATTGCATGTTTGATCAATTTCATATTGAAGAAGTTGGTAGAATTCTTCAGTTTCATCATTACTGACTTTAGTGTTCGGTGTGTAACTTTTAATAATAGTAGTCTTCCTCATAGGTTCATGGATTTTATCATATAGACAGCATTATACTTGAAGGTAGATCTTAACATGTTCCTTTTAATGATGAATGTGTTGTCATTCTGGCACTATATCTGACAATATTCTGGTTCTCTTAATTATGTTTCATGTTTCAATATTCAATATTGTGGTGGTATTTGACAGTGTTCTATGCTATTCATAACATTGTCAATGGCTAAATATTTGTAAGTAGCCTGCCTATCTCTTCCTAGTCTGTCTTGGTCTGGCAGCTCAGCTAAAACCTGCTCACCATGGGTGACACTGCTGGTATTTCAAATACCGGTGGCATAGCTTCCAGCAGCACATCAACATGCAAGCCACCACAGGACAACAAACTGACAGAGGAGTGGTAGCCAATGAACATAGGTGTATATATGGCTATTTCTGTCTTTTTTATTAGATATTTAGAGTGTATACTCTATACCCTGTTGTTGTTTCTGTATGCTGAGTTGGTTCCAACC
>NW_006410662.1:2817-5122 GCF_000296735.1 Chrysochloris asiatica | reverse complement strand
TAATGATTGATAGTCTAAGCACCAGTGAGCTGAAATGAACTGATATTGGCCATTTAAAATCAAAAAGTTTAATATGCCATGAATGACAAATTGAAGAGGAACGGCATTGCATTCTCTGTCAAAAAGAGCATTTCAAGATGTATCTTGAAGTACAATGCTGTCTGTACTAGAACCATCTCCTATGAGGAAGATTAGTTAATGCAACTATTTCTCCAATTTCCACACCAACCATTAAACTAATGATGAAACTGGAGAATTCTATCAGTTTCTTCCATCGGAAGTTGATCAAATATGTATTCACGGGTGTGTTGATAATTATGTGTGAGTGAAATGAGAAAATTGGAACACAAGAACTGTTGTTAGGTGCTGTCGAGTTGGTTCTGATTCAGAGAGATCCTATGCCCAACAGAACAAAGCATGGTTTATTTCTGTATCATCCTTAAAATTGTCATGTATGAGCACATTGTTGCTGTCACTGTATCAGTCCATCTCTTTAGAGCTATTCCTTTTTATCACTGACTGGTTACATTACCAAATATGTTGTTCTTTTTCAGGAACTGATCCCTCTTGACAATATGCCCAAAGAACAAGAGATGAAGTCTGGTTATCCTCACTTCCACGAAGCATTCTGGCTGTACTTCTTCCAAGACATGCTTGTTTGTTCTTCTGGCAGTCCATGGTACTTTCAATATTCTTCACTAACACCATAATTCAAATGCATAGATTTTTCTACAGTCTTCCATATTCATTGTCCAACTTTCACATTTACCTTTAAAAGTTCTAAAATATCAATTTAGTTTTATAGCTTTAAGAAAAAGGAAATACATGGTGGAGAGTGCTTAGTCCATCTTACCTAGAAATAGACACTCCTCTCTTGAATTTTTATCATTGTTTGCTTACAAAAAAGTCAGATTTAAAAGTTTTCCAGAAAACACTTACAAGAAACCAATTGCCTTCAAGTTAATTTCTCCTCATGGCAATCCCATGTGTGTCAGATACCTGTGCTCCATAGGGTTTCAGTGGTTGACTTTTTGGAAGTGAATTGCTAGAGAATTCTTTCCAGATGCCCTTGGTGGACTTCAACCATAAAACTCTTGGTTAGCAGCCAAGCTCATTAATAGTTAGTACCACCTAGGGACTCCAGAAATAACTTATAAATTAAGAATTAAATTTGTTCTTATAACAATTTTTAATTATACATGTAGTATATTAGTAATTTGCCTTATAGTTAATTATTATAGATAAAGATTAAAGTACCCTTGAACAAATTCCTCTCATGTTAGTCACCTTCTCCTCTTCTCAGAAATTACAATGCCAACCAGTGTCATGATTTTTTCCTCTCAGTAATATATCTGAGAGACCTAACCATGTTAATCCATTTGGAGTTACCACAAGTTTACTGATTCAGTGTGTTTTGACTTATTACAATTTATTAAGTTATTCTCTTATTTAAGTATCTAATTATAAAAAAATATATGTCTTAAGAAAATATTTGCATCTGTATTGTAAATGATCCATGAGTATGCAGTCTCACTCATATAGAGTGGACCTATGAGTTTTAATGTGTTTATTGAAATTCTTAATTTGGTTGCTAAGTCTCACATTTTATGTTTATCAGGGTCAAACACTCACAAACCTGTGAAGACAAGTGTCAAGTCCCCCCCTTTTTTTTTTTTTTTTTAAGGTTTTTATTGTGGATTGAGTGAAAGTTTACAGGGCACATCATCAGTTTCACATTCAACCATTCATATGATCAAGTCCCTTTGCTCAAATGCAATATGCTAAATTGAACGCAAGAATGAACAAATCTCTCTTGGAAGAAGTACAAGAATGCTCCTTAGAATTGACAATGGTGAAACTCTGTCTCATGTACTTAAGACATAGTATCAGGAGCGACCAGTCCCTAGAAAAGGACATTATGCTTGGTAAAGTAGAGGGTCAGCAAAAAAGAGGAAGACCCTCAATGAGATAGATAGACATAGTGGCTGCAACAATGGGCTCCAACCTAGGAATATTTGTAAGGAAGACTCAGGACCGGGCAGTGTTTCATTCTGTTGTATATAGGGTCACTATAAGTTGGAATAGGTGGGTTAATGCGTTGGACTGCAAAGTTGGTTTGTGGTTGAAGCTCACCAGCTGCTCCTTGGAATCCCTATACAGGGTCACTATGGGTTAGAACCGACTCGATGACACTTAACAACAACAATAACAACAAATGAAATATTAAGGAGTCATGGTAAGGCATTGGACTGCTAACTGAACAGTCAAAAGTATTAACCCATCAATCTGCTCCTGTAAAGATTAC
>NW_006410662.1:0-1617 GCF_000296735.1 Chrysochloris asiatica | reverse complement strand
TTTTACTTTAAATACTTCTATAATTGAATTGAGATGTGGGTGGTGTTGTCATGTATAGTAATCTCATGTTGTTGTCTGCTGTTGTTGGTTCTCAGCCCAAAGAACACCTGTTAGCATTTTTTATAAAGTTGGTCTGGTTATTACAAATTCCTTTAATTTCTGCGAATCAGGAAATAAGCCTAATTTCATCATCATATTTGAGGGTATATGATTTTTCGTTGTCAATTTTTTTCTTTCAGGGTTTTGTAAATGTCTCCCCATTGCCTTCTTGCCTGCATGGTTACTGTTGAGAAATCAGAGTTTAATCTTATTTGTTTTCCTTTGTAAGTAACAGATCAAGGGAGATTTAGGAAAAAGTATGAGGCCATAGTAGTGAAGTAGAAAATTTGAAAATTGTACAGCAAGGATAAGTATAAATCCAGTTTCCCAAACTTGGAGATTGATCCAGTCCTCATATGCCTGCTTCTCCATCCTTGTTGCCAGCTGCCTTTATAGCACTGTCTCTCTCTTACCCTAACCAACTAGTACTACGTAAGAGTTCATAAGTAAGAAAAGTTAAAAGGATACTATCCTTCAGACTGTCAAATAAGCAGATGATAGCCAGAAGTTTTTTGGAGTCCTGGTGTGACATTGTGGGTTAATGCCCAGGACTGTATGGTCAGTTTAAACTGCAAGGTCAGCGATTCAACTCCTCAGCCACTCCTTGGAAACCCTATACAGGGTCACTATGAGTCTGAACTAACTCAATAGCATTTAACAATAACAAGCCACAAGTTTGGGGAGTCCACACAATAACCCAACCTCCTTACTTCTGGTCACAAATTCAAGACTGGCTTTTCACTACGTCTTTAGGATAACACTCCCAAATTGGTGTATTCACATAACACCTTTACTTTATGACCTGCTGGCTCCTACATGTAGTACAGCCTCAAATAGTGTAGACCTGTGAGCTTTAATGGTGTTTGTTGAACCACTAATTTCTTTGCTAAGCCTCAAATTTTAGGGTCATACCATGGTCGCAATCCTGTGAGCAATTGTTGAGTCCTTTTGCTCAATATAGTATGCTAAATTAAATACAAGATTGAACTCATCTGTCTTGGAAGAAACACAGCCCGAATGCTCCCTAGAAGTGAGGATGGCAAGTGCTAATCTTTGGACATGGTATCAGGAAGAACCAGTACCTGGAGAAGAGCATTATGCTTGGTAGAGGGTCAGCAAAAAAAAGAAAAAGAAGTAGGGAGACTCTCAATAAGATAGATTGACATAGTAGCTGCATCAATGCACTCAAATGTAGCAATGGTTCTGAGAATGGTGTAGAGTCAGTTCGTGTTTTTCCTTTCTTTTTCTTAATATTTTATTGTGAATTATGTGATAGTTTACACGCAGAACATTAGCTTTACATTCATCCTATTGCATATCATTTCATTGCCATGATTACAATCCCCTTCATGCATCATTGAACAACCAAAGGTTACACTCTGCAAACCTGCCCCCAGTCATCAGCACATAGTCCCTCTCCCTCTCTGTGTCCAGAGTCCCCAGCAGCTCCATCTCTCCACGACATCATCTCTGCCATCACTGCTTCTCTGGGTAGGGTCCTGCACTCTGCTCTTCTAG
>NW_006410661.1:12948-14380 GCF_000296735.1 Chrysochloris asiatica | reverse complement strand
ACATACGGGGCTTTTGAAAATACCATGGCTTGAGTCAGATACACCTTAATCCTCAAACTTATCTCTGCTCTTGAACACTTTGAAAAGTCTTGTATAGCTGATTTGCCTAATGCAGTAAGTCATTTGATTTAACACTGCCACCATGAATGCTGATTGTGGATCCAAGAAAAATGAAGTCTTTGCCAAATTCAATCTTTTCTCTATTTATCCTGATGTTATTTATTGGTCCAGTTGTGAGGATTTCTGTCTTCCGGACACTGAGGTGCAATTCATATTGAGGTCTATGCTCTTTGATCTTCATCAGTAAGTATTTTAAGCCTTCTTTACTTTCAGTAAACAAGGTTTATCATCTGCATATCCCAGGTTGTTAATAAGTCTCCATCTAATCCTAATGCCACATTCTTTTTCATATAATCAAGCTATCTTTCTAGTCTCTGAAAAAGCTCTACTGAAACCCATTCAGAATCATTTAAACAAAAACAAACCATTGCAGCTGAGTGGTTCTGACTCATATAGGAACTCTGTAGGATAGAGTACCACCACCATCTGTCAGTTTGTCGTACTGTAGTGGCTTGTGAGTTTCTGTGATTCTGAAAGCTATGCCACTGGTATTTTAAATGCCAGTAGGGTCACCCATGGTGGACAGGTTTCATATGAGCTTCCAGACGAAGACAGACTAGAAAGAAGGAGTGACAAACTATTTCCGAATCTTTAGTCACTGAATACCTTATGAATAGCAGAGAAACACTGTCAGATATAGTGCTGGAAAATGAACCCCTCAGGTTGGAAGGCACTTGAAATGTGACTGGGAAGAGCTGCCTCCTCAAAGTAGAGTTGACCGTGATGACGCGAATGGAGTAAAACCCGTGGGAGAAAAGCCCTCAGGACCTTCATTTGCTGATGGGGCACAACTCAAAATGAAAATAGGAACATGGAATGTGCGAAGTATGAATCTGAGAAAATTGGAAGTTGTCAAAAATGAAATGAAACTCATAAACATCAATATCGTAGGCATTAGTGAGCTGAAATGGACTGGTATTGGCCGTTTTGAATCTGATGACCACATGGTTTATTATGCTGGAAATAACAAACTGAAGAGGAATGGTGTTGCATTCATTGTCAAAAAGAACATATCCAGATCAGTCAGGAGGTACAATGCTGTCTGTGATAAGATAATATCCATGCACCTACAGGGAAGCCCAGTTAATACCATTATTATTCAAATTTACACACCAATCACTAAAGCCAGTGAGGATGAAATAGAAAAATTCTACCAACTTCTTCAATCTGAAATTGATCAAACTTGCAATCAAGATGTATTGATCATTACTGTTGATTGGAATGCAAAAGTTGGGAGCAAAGAGGAAGGATCAGTAGTTGGAAAATATGGCCTTGGTGATAGAAATGATGCTGGAGAACATATGATCGAATT
>NW_006410661.1:10966-11697 GCF_000296735.1 Chrysochloris asiatica | reverse complement strand
TTTCGATTGTGTGTATCATGACAAGCTATCGACAACATTGCAAAGTATGAGTATTCTGTAACACTTAATTGTGTTTATGAGGAAGCTGTACCTGGACCATGTGGCACTTGTTCTAACTGAACATGGGAACACTAAATGGTTTAACATTAAGAAAGGTGTGCAACATAAGTTGTATTCTTTCACTATATTTTTTCAACCTGTATGCTGAGCAAATAATAAGAGAAGCTGGGTTAAATGAAGAAAAATGTGGCATTAGGATCAGAAGAAGACTCATTAACAACCTGCAATATGCAGATGATACAACCTTGCTTGTTGAAAGTGAAGAGGACTTAAAACACTTACTGATGAAGATCAAAGAGCACAGACTTCAGTATGGATTACATCTCAATGTCAAGAAAACAAAAATCCTCACCACTGGACCAATAAGCAACATCCTTATCAATGGAGAAAAGACTGAAGTTGTCAAGGACTTCATTCTTCTTGGATCTACCATTACAACTTTCGAAAGCAGCAGTCAAGAAATCAAACGACATATTGCATTAGGCAAATCAGCTGCACAAGACCTTTTTAAAGCAAAGATGTCAGCTTGAAGAGTAACGTGTGCCTATCCCAAATCATGGTATTTTCAATAACCTCATATGCATGCGAAAACTGGACAGTGAATAAGGAAGACTGTAGAAGAATTGATGCTTTTGAGTTATGGTGTTGAAGGAGAATATTGAAAGTGCCAG
>NW_006410661.1:4013-9106 GCF_000296735.1 Chrysochloris asiatica | reverse complement strand
TTCAGCCAAGACCCATCGGACATCAACAATGATATCTCTCGTTCCACGGCCTCTTCTGAATCCAACTTGAACCTCTGGAAGTTCTCTGTCAGTGTATGATTATAGCCGTTTCTGTATTACCTTTAGCAAAACTTTACTCGCTTGAGATATCAAAGAGATTGTCCGATGATTTCTGTATTCTGTTCGGTCACCTCTCTTTGGAATGGGCACAAACATTGATCTCTTCCAATCAGTCGGCCAGACAGTTGTCTTCCAAAACAATGTCAGACAATAACAAAAGCCTGTAGGGTACCTGAATTTATTCTATGACAACTGGTTTGACTAGCAACAGAAAGAGACCAAAACTAGGTGATACACAAAAATAAGAGACAAAAACCGGGTATTCCTGAAGAAAGAAGGCCTTGTGACGCACAAGTCTGTGGTAGCTCTGCTCTCCCTCGAGTGAGCTACGGCTGCTCGAACATGCAGACAACTGGCCTATTTAAATCAGTGTGCAGCATTGGAATGGCTGAGCATAGTTTGTTAGAGTCAATAAATGTTTAAATTGGTATACTATGTCAGTAACAATTTGTATTAAATCTCTCTCCTTGATCTTGGATCAATTTCTTCCTGCATAATAAACTAGAGGGATAATCTGAGAAAGAAAATGAAGGTCAAAGCCAAGCAGAAAGAATGCGATGTGGTGCGTGTAGTCATGAACTGGAAGGTCAGGAGCCTGGAGAGTCAGCAGCAGGCTGGGTGTTGGCACATGAAACTGGTCAGGGCAAGTACTACAGGCTGCAGACCGGAAAGGTGTGAAGGGCTTGAAGTCCTGTGTTGGGGTGGGTCTATTGCTCAGCTGTAAGAGCAAACCCAAAAGATTGCCATTTATTCCCTGGCTTTGTGACTGTTATTTTATTTTACAAAAAACAAAAACTCAAACCATTCCATCAAGACGATTTCAACTCATAGTGACCCTACATAGAGTTTCTGAGACTAAATCTTTACGGGAGCAGAGTCTCATCTTTCTCCCTAGGATCAGCTGATAAGTTTAAACATTTGACCTTGTGGTGAGCAGTCCAGTGCCTAACTCACAGCACCGCTAATTTATTTTATTTTGGAAGCAGAATATATATTTGAATCAGATTAAAAGCCACTTCAGATCCTTTTACTAAGGCAGTGAGATACAGGTGATAAATAAGTAAATGGATATTGGTAAAACTGGAGCTCATTTCATGTCCTATCCTTTTTTAAATACTACCTTTGGTGAGTTACGGACTGTAGATTTTTCCCAATCAATAGAGGTTTTAGAGGACATCAGATATGCCAAAAGTGATTACTATACTTGGGATTTGCAGATACTTTAAATTGCCACAATAGTTTCTGTGTTATCATTGCCTTTTCTACATTACTAATTAAAAAAAAATTATAAAGAAAACAAAAATCGCCATAACTGGACCAATGAATAATATGATAAATGGAGGAAATGTTGACGTTTTCAAGGATTCTATTTTACTTGGATTTACAATTAACACTCATAGAAGAAGCAAGAAATCAAACGATGTATTGCATTGGCCAAATCTGCTGCAAAACACCTTGCTAAAGTGTTATATAGCGAAGACGTCACTTGGAGGACTAAGATATGTCTGACCCAAGCCTTGGGTGCATGTGAAAGCTGGATGATAAATAAGGAAATCCAAAGAAAAATCGATACATTTGAATTATGATCTTGGTGAAGAATACTGAAAATATCATGGACTGCTAGAAGAATGAACAAATCTCTTCTGGTAGAAGTACAGCTAATTGCTCCACAGAGCCAGTGATGGCGAGACTTTGTCTCTTGTACTTTGGATGTGTTGTCAGGAAGGACCAGTCATTGGAGAAGGACATCATGCTTGATAAAGTGAAGGGTCAGGGAAAAAACAACAACAGAAGATCTTGAATGAGATGGATTGACACGGAGGCCACAGTTGTGAGGAAGACTCAGAATCAGGCAGGACTTTGTTCTATTGGATGTTACTATGAGACAGAACTGACTCCATGGCACCTAACAACAACAATTTTATTTGCAGGCATAATTATCTGACCTCTGGGCAATATTCTAACCATAGAATCAGAATGATAACAAAACAAAACAAAAACTATTGTCAGGTTGATTCCAACTCATTCAGAATAGAACTACCGCATGAGGTTTCTAAGAACAATCTTTATGGACTCAAACTTAACAACAATTGTGAAGATGGTGCAGGATGGGGTAGTGTTTTGTTCTGTTGTGCAAAGGGCCTATGAATCCCAATTAACTCAACAGCACCTAACACCAACAACAATCTTTAAGGAAATAGACTGCTGTATCTTTCTCCCCTAGAGCGGTTGGTGGGTTGGAACCACTGACCTATAGTAGATGAGCACTAAAACACTGTGCCACCAGGACTCCTAGGATTGTAACAGCATAGAAAAGACGTATTTCTCCATTTCTAACACACTGACTATGTCTGCTATGCTACAGATGTCGTATTGTCATCTGTTCTAAAATTGTACTTCTGGGTGGGTCCAATGCCACTACAGTTAAATTGCTGACACAGAAGAATCCCATTTAGGTTCTTGTTCATTTTAGAGAGGAAAATAGTAGTCATTGGAACATTTATCTTTTTGTCTTCAGGAACATTTTAAGGATAATAAAGACCTTCATTAGGATTGCGGTTGTGGTGGAGTACGTGCATCATCATTCAGCAGTATCTGCTTCTATTCCCTCTGGTTTGTTTGTTAGATTGTTTTTATGGGGGGTGGGCGGGATGTACACAAAAACACTCATGAATATATAATCATTTAAACAACCAAAGGGTACATTCTGCAAATCTGCCTTCTGGCTGCCAGCACACAACCTTTCTCTTTCCATGAGTCTGGAGTCCTCAGCTTCTCTGTCTCTTCATGTCATTTAACACTTCTTAATAAATATGAATACACCTTAGGAAAGACAACATAGAGCAATATTTATTTTTGGACAAACAAATCTCTATGAAAAATTATGAACCTTTGTCAACATCTTGTTTGTGTTTAGTTATGACTTAACCACACTTTGTAAAAAGTTTACTCACTTACTTGCTGCTTGCAGAGAACACTCGTCTTTACACCTTAGTCCTTTGGTCTGTCCACAGTCTCAAATGTCCTGGTTCTTACTTTCAAAGAGAGTTCACATCATGATCACTGGTCCTGTACATTCTCAGCTTTGTCTGATCAGTTGCCAAACCCCATTCCCTCCCATTATACAACTCTACTGCTTCTTAAAGGGACCAGACTCTCAATTTCTTTATACACAATTTTAAATTGTTGTTGTTATTGTTAGTTGCCATCAAGCTGGTTTTTACTCACGGTGGTCCACAAACATAGAGTAAGTCTGGCTCCACAAGCGTTTCGAGGCTGTGGTGTTTTGGAAGCAGATTGCCGGGCTTGTCTTATGAGGTGCCTCTGAAGACATGGGGATGAGTGGGTGGGGTTTGATCCACCAACCTTTCAGTTAGTAGTTGAGCACCTGTGGACTTTAAAAACCTATAGGAACAAACATATATCAGGAAGGACCAATACCTGGAGAAGGATATCATGTTTGGTAAAGTGGAGGGTCAGAGAAAAAGGGGAAGACCCCCAACAGGATGGATTGGCACAGTGGCAGCAGCAATGCGCTCAGGAGTAGCAATGATTGTGAGGTTGGCCCAGGACTGGGCAATGTTTCATTCTGTTGCTCATACAGTCACTACGAGTTGGTGCTGACTGGATAGCACCTAACAACAACAATAGGAACAAACAAAACAAGATTTAAAAACCCAAATAAATGTTTCTCATATATTCAAGTACTTTTTTATATTTTACTTTTAGAAACTTTTAAAATATGTATCTTGATAAAAAAAAGATATAAAATACTTCGGGGGTGGGGGAAAGCTTCTGTTCATCCACCATTCTGTTCCCCTAGTTCTCCAAAAAATCTTCACAAATGTTCTTGTAAGGGAGGTTTAGTTTGCATTTGGAAATAGAAAAAGTGGACTTGAAAGATAACCTGGTTTACACGTGTAGTGGACTTTCTAATCACCCTTTCTTTGGTTGACTTGAAAAATGAAACATGCCACGTCCTGTGTACAACCAGATGTGTGGGGTTCCTTGTTGCTCTGAATAGTTCCAGATCCTTAGGAATTTGAGTTTATCTCAAAAATTACTGAACTGCACGGCAAGAAATTAAACTAAAAATTACGTTCATCCATTACCTTTTATGAGCCATGAAAAACTACATGGTGAATAAATCTTTGCAAGCAAGACAGTTTGTGTTATAAGTGGTTCTTCTCACTTCAAATTCATTAATATTCAAAACCATAACCTGTCGTGTGCTCAGCTTTGCGTGAGAAGGAGAACAAATCAATCCCCTCCTTCTGTTTACTGTGTTGATGAACACTCTTCCTGTCGGTGCCGCTTCTCCCTTAAAGGGGTAGCTGCTCAGGAAATCCAAAAAGTGGGGGGTGGGGAGGAATCAGTCTTTGTTATGTGCCTACTGTGGGCCATACGCAATCTCTTCAACCATTTCATGAGGGTTTTGTTATCCTCAGAGAGCCTGTGCAAGTCTAGGAAGCTGACTAGTATGTACGAACCAGGTCTGAATCCAGCTCAGTCTAACTCCAAGTCCTTGGAATCCTCCCTGAGAACCCCCAAAAAGCAATCAAAGGAAGAGAAGAAGGGGACGTTGTGAGCAAATACAGCTCTTTAGGTTTCTACAAGCAAAGACTGGAGAATGCTGACTTTCACCAGTACTTGAGAATGCCTTTCACTCAGCTCACAATCTGCTCAGAAATCAAAGCATGCTGTTCCCTTGCTGTGTGTGATCATTTGGTTTGTGAGTGGGAAGCTGCCATGAGTGACTCATGCCATGTACCCCCACGCAGCCCTGATGAAGGTATGGTGTGCTCCCATCTCAACAAGTTCTGAGCAATTTAGTCCAGCCTGGATGGCAGGAAATGTCCCACCCCACCCCACCACACCCCACCTAGTGATCCAAGTCAGAATAAACATCTTTCAAATAGAAATCAGTCTCTTTACCCTTTGCAGAAGGTCAAGTTGCAATCTCCTTCATTGGT
>NW_006410661.1:2433-3472 GCF_000296735.1 Chrysochloris asiatica | reverse complement strand
GACTGATCACAGGGCACTGTGGTCTTACTAACGCTTTCCTGCTCTCTGCTTGGACCCATAGTGCTGGTTCATGCTTATGGAAAGCAACAAAGTCCTCCCCATGAGTTTAAGGCTGTTTAAGCAGCCGCCTCACCTGGTACCTATGTCTTCCCTGGCAGAGACAAATATGGAGGCTTTTCACAATCACAACAGTCTCTTTGCAAAAATTCAAGTTGTAACTGGTTTCCGGGCCTACCATAGTGAGGCTAGAACATCTGTCACCTACTGCCCCGTGAGGAGAGAGTCCTGCAGGTCTCCAGCCTATAACAGCTTCTGTAGAAAGAGTGGATTATCAATTATAACACTGTTGTCTCTGTTCACAGCCCGTCACCTTCTACAGATATCATAGTCTCCATTCTATGTGCAAATCATTAGTGTTTGTCTGCTAATGGAAAGTTGAAGGTTTGAGCCCACCCAGAGGCACCTTGGAAGAAAGGCTTGACAATCTACTGCTGAAAAACCAGGCATCGAAATCCCTGTGGAACATAATTCTACCCTGACACATTGGGGTCATCGTGAGTCAAAACTGACTTGACAGTAACTGGTGTACTAGTTACATCCCCTGAGTCCCTGTTTGTCTACTGTGCCCACCCTACCAATCAGCTTCGGTGTCTTTGCCTGTCAACAATTAAGCATTGCTGGAGAAAAAGCATGCAGCCAGGCCAAAGAGTACCACAGCGTTATCTTGTCACACTTCATGGGCTCTCAGCACAGCTTGGCGATGCTCATAGGCATCTTTGGGTGATTCCCGACCACACTCAAGCACCTCGGGGGCTGATCAGAAGCTCCTCCATGTTCCTGGGATCACAGCTCACTCCTAGTCCCTCTTCCCACCTCCAATTCAGCAGAAGGTTTCTAAGTCAGTAATTTTAAGCTCCTTAAGGGTAGGGACCATGGCAAAATGCATTGAATAAATGATTGTAATGAGTGAACAGAATAAAACTGTTTAGCTTAGACCTCACAGTTTCAGTCGCCTTTCCCCATGAATGCTAATTAAGGG
>NW_006410661.1:0-1673 GCF_000296735.1 Chrysochloris asiatica | reverse complement strand
GATGTCCAACCATTTCAAGAGGTAGCATATGATCAAGAACTGATGGTACTGAAAGAAGAAGTCCAAACTGCATTGGCAAAAGCAAGTCCCTAGAAATTGATGGAATACCAATTCAGTTTCAACAAACTGAAGCAGCACTAGACTCACTCATAAGTCTATGCCAAGAAATTTGGAAAACAGCTACCTGGCCAACAAACTGGAATAGATCCACCATATTTGTTCCCTTTCCAAAGAAAGGAGACCCATTGGAATGTGAAAAGTACTGAACAATATCATTAATATCATAGTAATTTAATTTTGCTGAAGACAATTCAAAAAGTTGCAGCAGTACATCAACAAGGAGCTGCCAAAAATTCAAGCCAGACTCAGAAGATGTGGAAAGCAGGATATCATTGCTGCTATCAAACAGATCTTTGCTGAAAGTAGAGAACACCAGAAAGATGTTTACTTGTGCTTATTGACTATGCAAAGGCATTTGATTGCGTGGATCATTACAAACTATGGATAACATTAGGAAGAATAGAAATTCCAGAACACTTAATAGTGCTCATATAAAACCTGTAAATAGACATGCAATCAAGATGTAGTGGTAATTGAACAATATAGGAAGCATTAAGAAAAGATGGAAAGAATTACTTTGTAATTCTTGTGATTGGAATGCAAAGGTTGACAACAAAGAGGAAGGATCAGTAATTGGAAAAAACTTGGTAATAGAAATGATGCTGGAGATTGCATGATAGAATATTGTAAGACCAACGATTTATTCATTTAAATACCTTTCTTAAACAACATGAAAGGTGACTGTACACATAGATGTCACCAGATGAAATACACATGAATCAAATTGACTATATCTGTGGGAAGAGACTGTAGAGAAGCTCAATATCATCAACCAAAACAAGGCCAGAGGCAGAGTGCGAAGCAGACCATCAATTGTCATATGCAAGTTCAGGGTAAAGCTGAAGAAAATTAAAACAAGACCAAGAGAGCCAAAATTTGACCTTAAATATATCCCACCTGAATTTAGAGACCATCTCAAGAACAGATTTGGTGCATTAGGTACTAATGACCAAAGACCAGAAGAGCTGTGGGATGACATCAAGAACATCATAGAGGAAAGAAAGCAAATGTCATTTAAAAGACAGGAAAGAAAGAAAAGACCAAAATGGATGTCAGAAGATACTCTGAAACTTGTTCTCCAGGGTAGAGAAGCTAAATCAAATGAAAGAAACAAGGAGGTAAAAGATCTGAACAGAAAATTCCAAAGTCAAGTATTATAGTGAAATGTGCAAAGACTTAGAGTTAGAAAACCAGAAGGTAAAATATGCTCAGCATTTCTCAAGCTAAAAAAGTGGAAGAAAAAAATTCAAGTCTTAATTTACAATATTGAAGGATTTGAGCTGTTGGCTCAGCACTGGACTGTGAACCACAAGGTAGGCAGTTGAAACTCATCGGCTGCTCCTCGGAAACCCTTCACAGGGTCTATGAGTTGGAACTGACTCAACAGCATTTAACAACAACAACACGAACAAAACATTGACTGATTCAGAAAGCATCAAAAGAAGATGGAAGACACACATAGTCACTATAACAAAATATAGTCACTATAACAAAAATAGAGGAGCTCTGGTAGCGTAGTGGTTACGAATCGGGCTGCGAACCTTAAGGTCAGC
>NW_006410660.1:10776-13768 GCF_000296735.1 Chrysochloris asiatica | reverse complement strand
GGGTCGCTATGAGTCAGAACCAACTCTACGGCACATAACAACAATAACCCTGTATATAATTTCTGAGGAGTGGTTGATAAGTTTGAATCACAGACCTTGTGGTTCAAGCTGACCTTGATGTACAGTGCTTACCCTACAGTGTTATATCACGACTCCAGTGCTTAGTAAATTAATGCAAATATATAATATGATTTGAAATATATGATTTCAAAATCATATTCAAATAAATACAATATTATTTTGGAACTGCTCCACTCTATAATCATAATTCCTATAAAACCCAAAAGTGCTGCCCCTGAGTCAATTCTATCTTATAGCGACCCTATAGAGCAGAGTAGACCTGCCCACAGGGTTTCCATGGCTGAAAATCTATTGAAAAAACAGACTATCACTGCTTTCTCTTGTGGTTAATTGTGGACTTTTTGGTAAGCAACTCAACATTTTAACCGTAGAGCCACTATGACTACTGATATTTCCTATACAATACTTGAATTTCTTAACAAAGTATGAATATATTGGGGTTAAAACCAATCTTCTTTTAAAGTGCAAATTCATGTAAAAGAACAACAAATTGATATCGGTAGTTGTTTGTGATTTAATTTAATTCTTGTGACTGTTGTTAATTGCCATCAAGTCGGTTTTGACACACAACACCCCTGTACAGAGTCTCTGAGGCTGGTGGGTTTCAATCATTGACCGTGCAGATAACAGACCAGTACTCATTCTACAGCACCACACCAAGACTTAATTTGTTGGTGTTAAGTGAGTGGAGTTGGCTCCAATTCACAGCAACCTATATAGAGTTTCTGAGGAACACCTATCCAATCCAATGCTTATCCTACAGCATCACACCAGGAGACCAATTAGTTTGGGGTTAATTAAAGTATAGCCAGAGTGCTCCTTGGAAGCCAGGATGACCAGACTTCCATCTCTCATACTTTGGACATGCTGTTAGGAGGGACCAGTCACTGGAGAAGGATATCATGTTTGGTAAGGTGGAGGGTCAGAGAAAAAGAGAAGGATCCCCCAGCAAAATGGATTGGCAAAGTGGCAGCATCAATGGGCTCAAACGTAGCAACAATTGTGAGGTTGACCCAGGACTGGGCAGTGTTTTGTTCTGTTGTACATAGGGTCGCTATGAGTCAGTACCGACTAGATGGCGCCTAGCAACAACAACAACGAAGTCCACTTAAAAAAGAGCACTGGTTTTCAGTGAGGAAAAAAAATGTAACTATCACGTTACTTGGGAGATCTTATATAGTGAATACACTGAGAACATTTTGTGGCAGAAAGGTATGGAAAGTCGGAAGCTAATATTCCATAGAGAAACTTTCCTTATGTTTGTCGTTAAACTCATGATGCTCGGAGAGAGAACCAACTCGACAATACTTAACATCAACTCTTACGAGTCACCACAACTTTGTTGTGGGTGAAATTCATTATTAGAATTTATTTAAAACAATACAGGAGCAAGACCAAAACTCCTGGTCTTGTGTTAACACAAACTCATAGTGACCATCTGAGACACAGTAGAACTGCCCCCATGGGGTGGCAAGATTGTAAATCTTAACAGAAGCAGACTACCTCATATTTCTCCCCTAGTCCAGCAGTTCTTCCCTACAAAAGTGTTTTCAAACTGCTTTTCAGTTAGCAACTGAGTGCTTAACCACAGCAACACAGGACTCGTTAGCTAGGGCAATACAGAAATAATTCCATGAGATAATTGACAATATTATTCTCTCTGTCCAATGGAGAAAATGGTATGATGGATACATGACTGAGATGGTGAGGTTCATCAATGAGAAACAAGGATAACCAATTTTACATTTGATGTTTCTTTTTTTATATCAAAATAGCTTCCTTCTTTTAGTTAGCGTCCTTTCTTCCTATTCCTTTTCTTCTTTTACCACTTGCTTCTCTATTCTTTTAGTCATGCTCATCATCTTTATCACTGAACTCAAAACACAAAACTCAGGAATAGTTTTTAAACAGAAAATCAGGTTCCCATTCAACAATTCATACACAAATCATTCCCTGACATTGGCTGCTATCCCCACAATGTGTCTGCACCTCCAATTCCCACCTTTCTTTCCTTCTTTTCATCCCTCCAGTTTCTCTACCTCTCCTTGCCTTCCCATTTATGCCTTTGAGCAATTGTTAGCCTGTTTGGTCTCCTATACTTGATTGCTCTAAAAAGCACATCCCTCATGGGTGCTATTGTTTATTTTATAGGGCAACCTATTATTTGCTGGAAATTGACCTATGGAAGTAACTTCAGTTCCAGGTTCAAAGGTTGTCTTTGAGTGACAGTCTTAGGTGAACCTTCAGTCTCTAGCAGTACACTATGTTTTAGGATCCTGAGTTTTCTTCTATATTTTCGTCCCATTCAGAGTCTATTGTGTCCATTGTCAAAGCAGTCAATAGTGATAGCTTGTAAGATCTAGTTGTTCTTGTTTCTGACAACAGGAAACAGCAGTTCATGTGGGTCATTAGTCCTGTGGACTAATTGCTTCCTACAGTCTTTTGTTTCATTTTCTTTAGACAGGGAGAGACCAATAGTTGTATCTTAGATGGAAGCTTGAGAGCTTTTAAAACCCAAATGCTCCTCACCGAACTACTGTTGTTGTGTACTGCTATGTCAGTTTTGACTCATAGCAATCATGTACTGGATTTCTGAGGCTGTAAATCTCTAAGGGAGTAGAAAACCTCATCTTTTCTCCCATGGAGCAGCTGGTGGATTGTAATAGCCAACTCTGCAATTAATAACCCTAAGATATAGAATCTTATCTTTATGAACTGTGTTATGTCAATAGACCTAGACATCTTCGAGAATGTGGGCCTTTGTTTTCAAACTCAGGGATTCAGTCCCATAAAGTGTTTAGGTATGTCTACAAAGACTCCATAGTAGTACTCCTATGTGCTCTATATTGGAATATATATGCAGCACATATAAATATGTGTATACAAATGCCTAAATCTATAGCTGATATGG
>NW_006410660.1:8713-9724 GCF_000296735.1 Chrysochloris asiatica | reverse complement strand
GATGGCACTTAACAACAGTGCTGTTAAAGAATATACTTAACTTGAAGAAAGTATGTTTTGTGCTCAAACTTTTCCTTACATCTTTGTATTCTGCCTCCAGTTTTGTAATGATAAATGAAGCTTTATACAGTGAGGGCATTGAATGACTAATTTCTTTTTTGCAAAGGCTTTTTAAAAAAAACAAATACTTTTTAGTTTTAGTTTTCTGCCCATAGCTTTCATTTACATTTCATATTATTTAAATTTTCTTATTGAAGGGCAGTTGAAAGTGAGGTTAAATGTATTGTAATTTTGGTCAATAACATTTATTGGGTGTCCACAGCATAAATTGTAAGTATCTGTAATAAGAAAAAGAAGAAATCATCAGGTTTCATCTCCTTGAGAAGCACAATTTTTATCCATGCAGCTTCATCAGACTCTGAAAAGAAAAGAGACTTCTTAGAAGTCTCATGAAAAACAATTATTTGTAAATAGAATTTCATTTTGATATATAACACGAACTAATGTTGAATTATAGATGTGCTGGGAGCGCGCTGACTTCCATACATTGAACACTGGACTGCGAGTCACAGTGTTTATCCTATGGAGCCCGCCAGCCACTCTGTGGAAAGAAAGATGAGGCTTTCTCCTTCCATGAAGATTTAAGCCACAGAAACCCTGTATAGCATTGCTTAGTCAGAACCGACTCGAAGGTACCTAATAACAACAACAAAGGTGGCAATTATGTGCTATGGACTTGGTTCCGACTCACAGTGACCCTGTGTAGGGCAGAGAGCCTTATCACTGTCCCGTGGAGAAGTTGGGAGTTTCGAACTGCTAACCTTGAAGTTAGCAGCCAATTTGTAACCCAGCTGCTAACCATAGGGTTAGCAGTTCGAAACTACCAGCTGTTCTGCAGGAGAAAGATGAGGCTTTCTGCTCCCATAAAGATTTACAGCCTCGGAAACCCTGTACGGGGTAGCTATGAGTCGGAACCGACTCCATGGCACATCACCACCACCACCATACTAG
>NW_006410660.1:3318-7468 GCF_000296735.1 Chrysochloris asiatica | reverse complement strand
CATAATTGTCTTAAATGTCCAAAAGCCACACTTTGCAAGCCAACTTCTTGTTTGCATGCACATAGCTCTTCTCAGTCTATGGGCCTAGAGTCTTCAGCTGTTCTAGCTCTCTTGAACCACTGTCTCTGTCACTGTCTCTGCCATCGTTTCTGTCACTGTCTCTGCTGTGGATGCTTTTCTGTTTAGGATCCCACACTCCACGCATGTTCTCTCTTGCAGATCCTAGGGCCCTCTGTTCCTGAAGAGGAAGATTAGCTATTCTGCCTTTTTAGTTATATCTTCTACATTTACAGTTGTGACAATCACAATTAGTCCTGACAGCAATTACAGAAACTTGAATCATATCCCCATCTTCCCCATCTTCTTTCACCAGACCCATTTGGAAAAGAGGAAAAGTATTCAGTGAAGATTGTACCTTAACCCCCTCTTCTGAAACTAAGCACTCTTATAAAAGCTTGGAAGCCAGCCACTTCATGCCTTTATAGCTCCCCGTTTTTGATAGCCAATGTACTGTGGAAGCAAGCCTGTTCCTTGATATGAAGAGTCCTTCCCTTTTGGTTGGAATTTTGAGAAACTATGTCTTTAAGCATCAAATTGTAGCAATTTACCCTTGCATCCTATATATATCAAACTTGTTTATCTTCATCTGGCCAAGTTCTGGTCAGCTAGTCATCCAAACTAGATCAAATGACTACTATCTGCAGGTTTGGAAGTAATGACACACTTCCTGCCACTTCAGACCAGCTGGTCACTTCACTCTCAGATCTAGTCTCCAGGGACTAGGTCAGTGTCCATGGGCTGGGGAGTTCACACATCTCCCTAAATGTCAGACTATCAAGTCCTTCCTCTTCTCTCTCTCATCTCAAGGCCAATGGGTGTCTATGGAACATGTCGGAACTCAGTCCATGTATTCATAGCAGCATCCCCTTCCCCTACCCGCACTAGCTAGCATACAAGACTGCTCACGTGTTCCCTTTGAGTTTCAGTCTTAGAAGGGGGATTAACCTGATGGGCTGATTTTGTTTACTTTGATGGCTCCAAGGCAAACAGCTTGCTTGCTATTTTAACATCCAAATAGGCTACGTTTTTTCTGTTGGTCTTTCTTTCATTTAAAAAAAACAAAAACAAAAAAAACTGTTCATCTAGTCATTCTGTGTTGATCTGAATGTCTTTTCAAGTAAGAATGTCCCACCTCAGAAAGTTCTGGGTGGAGCTCAGGATTCCACCTAAGGCCCCATACTCCACAAAGGCATAACAAGAAGCCTATTCTTCTGAGCAAGTTTTAATTCCCTTTTTAGCTAATACAATAAGTTATAGGCTGAAGATGGACTTTCTGTAATCGTATTTCCCAATACTCCTTTCTATCCCATTTAGATATCTAGTTTTCAGTAGAAGGCAGGAGAAATAAATATCCATAAGACAGAATATTTATTTTAGATCGAAAATTTTTTCTTAAGATTTTACAATAAAGGTCTTACAATATTTAAGATTTTACAATAAAGGACAATATTTATCCTTTTCTGACTGATTAATTCACTCAGCATAATGTTCTCAAGGTTCATCCATGTTATGATACTTTTTGCAGCTTCATCATCATTCTTCAAGGTAGCATAGTATTCCCTTTTGCATTAGTACCAAAGTTTGTTTATCTATTCTTCCATTGATGGGCACTTAGACTGTCTCCCCCTTTTTGTTATTGTGAAAAGTGCTGTGATAAACATTGGTGTGCATAGATCTACTCATGTTCTGGCTTGTATTTCTTGTGCATATATACCAAGTAAAGAAATTGCAAGATCATAAGGTACTTCGTTTCCAACTTTTTGAGGAACTGTCATACCATGTTCCAGAGTTGTTGAACCATTTAACAGTCCCACCACCAATTAGGAGGGTCCCAGTCTATCCACCTCCCTGCGAGCATTTAGTGTTGTCTGCTTTTTTGAACTTCACTGTTACAGCTGGTGTGAGACAATATCACATTTTGTTTTGATTTGCATCTTTCTAAAGACAAATGATCATGAACATTTCTTCACATGTTTGTTGGCTGCCTGAATGTCTTTCTTTGGTGACATGTCTGTTCACGTCCTATGTTTGTTTGTTTGTTTGTTTTTCTTTTTTCTGGGTCTTTTGTCTTTTACTTGTACAGGTGTTGTAGTTTCCTATAAATTTCAGAGATTAGTCCCTTGTCTGATATGTCATTGAAAGAATGTTTCCTAGTCTGTGGGTCCTTTTTTACTCTTCTGGTGAAATGTTTTGATGCATATAAATTTCTAATTTTTAGTATGTCCCAGTCATGTATTTTGTCTTCTATTGTTTGTGCATTTTTTTGCAATGTTTGATAGTCTATTTATGCCAAGTATTCGAGCTCTTAACTTTGTCCCTGTTTTTTCATTTATAGTTCATTTATAGTCCATGTTGAGTTACTTTTTGTACATGGTGAGAGATATGGGTCTTGTTTCATTCTTTTACAAATCAATTTCCAGTTTTGCCAGCATCATTTGCTCAAGAGACTATCTTTTCCCCATTTAATTTATTTGGGTCCTTTATCATAGTTAACTGTATGTGGATGGATTTACTCCTGGATTCTCATTTCAGTTCCAATAAACTATGTATCTTTCATTGTAGCAATACCAGGCTGTTTTGACCACTGTGGCCCTGTAGTAAATTTTGAAAACAGGGAGTGAGAGATCTCCAACTTTGTTCTTATTAAGCAGTGCTTTGCTTAATAAGGCCTCTTTTACGCAAGGTCTTTTTCCCTTCCATATAATGTTCGTGATCATTTTTTACATCTCTTTGAACAATATTGTTGGAATCTGAATTTGGATTGTAATATATTTGTAGATTGCATTAGGTAGTATTGACATTTTCACAGTATTAATTTTTCCTAACTATGAGCATGGTATTTCTTCCATTTTTGTAAATCTCTTTTTGTTTCTTGTAGTAGGGTTTTGTCGTTTTCTTTGTATAGGTCTTTTCTTTCTCTGGTTAGATTTATTCCTAAATATTTCGTCCTTTGGGTGGCTATTGTAAATGGTATTGTTTTCCTAATTTCCTTTTCAGAGCTGTCTTTATTAGTATACAGGAATCTAACTGATTTTTTTTTAAACTTTTTATTATGAATTATGTGTTAGTTTACATGGGTGAATATTATCTTTACATTCATCCTATTGTATTTTATTTCATTGCAATGGTCATAAACCCCTGAATGCATCATCAAACACCCAAAAGGTATACCCCACACTCCTGCCTACCAGCCACCAGCACACAACCCCTTTCCCTCCCTAAGTCCAGAGTCTCCAGCCACTCCTTCTGTCCAGTCATTGGCCTTAGCCACCATCCCTATTGTCATTGCCTCTCTGGAGAGGGTCTCACACTTTGCTTTTCTCCCTGAATGGTTCCAGGGATCTCTGCTCCTGGATTGCAAAATCAGCCACTCCCCTCCTTTTGTTACCAAACATTTACATTTACCTTTCCAACACTCACTGTCAGACCTGATAGCAATCATTCCCTATTGAACCATAGGAGTCCTTTCCCCCTCACCTTTTATTAACCCCATCCAGACAGTTTGGAAACAATTCAGTGGAGGTTCTACCTTTCCCTGTATTCTCTGGAGCTAGATTCCCAATTGAAACCTTGTAAGCCAGTCACTTCTTGCCTTTGTAGTCCCCTCATTTTTGGTAGCCAATGTCTAAATTCCTCCTCACTGTCGACCTGTGTGCCAAGGGGTTGGGAATGATCCTCACTGTAGAGATTTGTCCGCTCCTTTGTCATATTGCACCCACAGCATAGGTCAAGCTCATCCACTTATAGGGATTTACTCCTTTTATTTTTCTTTTCTTCCCCCTTCTTTCTTCCTCTCTTCATATTCTGATCATCCAGCAATTAATGCCAGGTCAAATGGGTACTATCTGCAAGTGTGGGTGTTATTGTGCATCCCTCCTCTCTTTATATCAGCTGGATGCTTCAAACTCCATTCTAGTCTTCTGGGAATATGTACTTGCCCCTGGTCCCAGGTGTCCCCATACTTCTGGTCTTGCCATACTTCTGGTTAACCAGGTCTCAATCCAGGTTAACAGGAGTCTATTGAATGTGGTTGGACTTAGTTTACAACTTCATTGCTGTTTTTTCCCCTCTCCCCTTATTGGTGACCAAC
>NW_006410660.1:2509-3033 GCF_000296735.1 Chrysochloris asiatica | reverse complement strand
CTTGTCTTTCACATGGAAATGTCCCACCTCAGAAGATTCTGGATGGGAATCAGGATTCCACCTATGGTCTTGTGCAGTGCAAAGGCTCTACAGGGAGCCTCCTTCACTGGGCAGGTTCTAGTCCTTTTTAGTTATTCCAAACAGTTATAGGCTAAAGACGGACTTACAAGCTTTCTCTGGTGATATTTCTGGCTATTCCTCTCTCTCACTTTCAAATGTCCATTTTACAACAGTAGGCAAAGGAAACCAAAGGTCAACAGAGAGCCAAGCATCTTAATATAATTTCCCCACTTTTACCCATTCAAACCATGCTGCAATCTTTGTATCCATGAGCCCTGTTGTTCCATGTTTGTGCTCACATCATTGTTTACCTCTGTCCTATTTAGCCCATGTAAACCTGCCTAGCTATTCTCCCATCCACCTTATATTCTTTCCCCTTCCCCTTCTAGTGTATTGTCCCCATCCCCAGTACGAAGCTATCCTGTGTCTATTCCATATCCTGTGTTCCTCTATCCTGTGCCTGT
>NW_006410660.1:0-1093 GCF_000296735.1 Chrysochloris asiatica | reverse complement strand
GCAGTATTGACATTTTCACAATATTAAGTCTTCCTATCCAGGAGCATGGTATAGTCTTCCATTTTTGTAGGTCTCTTTTGGTTTCTTGTAGTAGTTTTCTGTAATTTTCTTTATATAGGTCTTTTGTTTCTCTGGTTACATTTATTCCTGGATAGTTCATCCTTTGAGTGGCTATTGTAAATGGTATTGTTTTTCTAATGTCCTTTTCAGTGCTGTCCTTAGTGGTATAGAGAAATCCAACTGATTTTTGGATATTGATCTTATACCCTGCCACTTTGCTGAATCCTCCAATGAGGTCTAGTAGCTTTTTACTGAGTCTTTGGCATTTTTTTATATATAGGATCATATCATCTACAAATAGAGTTTACTTCCTGTTTGCGAATTCAGATGCTCTTGATTTCCCCATTGAGCACAATATTGAATATGAGTAGTGACAAAGGGCATCCTGTCTGGGTCCTGTTCGCAGAGGGAAGGCTTTCAGATTCTTTCCATTGAGAGTAATGCAGGGTGTTAGTTTTGTATATATGCTCTTGATTATGTTGAATTTCCCTTCAATTCCTGTAGAGTGTTTTTATCAGGAATGGATGTTGGAATTTGTCAAATGACTTTTCTGCATCAATTGATACGATCGTGTGTGTGTTTTTTTCTTTTTTGTTTATATGGTGAATTACATTGATTGTTTTTCTAACGTTGAACCATCCTTGCATCCCTGATATGAATCCCACTTGATCATGATGTATTATTTTTTTGATGTGCTGCTGGATTCTTTTGGCTAGAATTTTGTTGAGAATTTTTGCATTTATGTTCATGAGGGATATTGGTCTTTAATTTGCTTTCTTAGTGATGTCCTTCCCTGGTTTTGGTATGAGGGTTATGCTTGCTTCATAAAATGTATTAGGGAATGTTCCATCCTCTGCTATATTTTGGCATAATTTGAGTAGAATTGGTGACAACTCTTGCCTGAATGTCTGGTAGAACTCACCAGGACCTGGGCTTCTTTTGGTTGGAAGTTTTTGATGACCTGATCAATTTCTTCTATTGTTATGGGTCTGTTCAAATCTTCAACTTCACTCTGTGTGAGTTTAGATAGGTC
>NW_006410659.1:11738-13595 GCF_000296735.1 Chrysochloris asiatica | reverse complement strand
AAATTGTATCAGATTACTCTTTTTTTTCCCTCTTCTTTCTTCTTCTGGTTGAGTTCTGATCATCCAGTCATTGAAGCCAGGTCAAGTGGGTATTAGCTGCAAGTGTGGGTGTTTCCTTCCATCTTATCTTGATGCTTTTTGCATCATTCAATAATTTGTCCAGAGAATCTTTCAATAATGATAGTAGAGGCTTGAATTTTTTCTTCAGTTCCCCCAGATTGAGAAATGCTGAGTGTGTTCTTCTTTTTTGGTTTCTGATTCCAGATCTTTGCATATTTTGTTGTAATATTTAGCATTATATTCTTGAACTGATCTTTGAAAGTTTCTGCTTAGCTCTTGAACCTCCTCATTTCTTCCATTTGCTTTAGCTTCTCTATGCTGGAGAGCAAGTTTCAGTGTCTCTTCTGACATCCATTTTAACCTTTTCCTTCTCTATAATTTTTTGCTTTCTTCATGTATGATGTTCTTGATGTCATCCCACAACTATTCTGGTCTTCAGTCTCTAGTGTCTAATGTATCAAATGTGTTCTTCAGATGATCTCTAACTTCAGGTGGGATATATTCAAGGTCATATTTTGGCTCTTGTGTACTTTTTTTCAGCTTTAGTTTGAATTTACATATGAGTAATTGATGGTCTGTTCCACAATCTGCCCATGGCCTTGCTTTCACTGATGATATGGAGCTTTTCCATCTTCTCTTTCCACAGATGTAGTCAATTATATTTCTATGTATTCCAACTGGTGAGGTCCATGTATATAGTCATCTCTTATGCTGTTTAAAGAAGGTATTTGAAATGAACAAATAATTGGTTTTGCAGAATTCTATCATGCATTTTCTAGAATATTTTTATCACCAAGGCCATATTTTCCAACTACTAATCCTTCATCTTTGCCCCCAACCTTTGCATTCCAATCACCAGTAATGATCAATACATCCTGATTGCATGTTTGATCGATTTCAGATTGAAGAAGTTGGTAGAATTCTTCTGTTTCATCCTCAATGGCTTTAGTGGTTGATATGTAAATTTGAATAATGTATTAACTGGGCTTCCCTGTAGGTGCATGGATATTATCCTATCACAGACGGTGTTTTACCTCATGACTGATCTGGATATGTTCTTTTTGACAATGAATGCAACACCATTCCTCTTCAATCTGTCATTCCCGGCATAGTAAACCATGTGGTCATCAACTTCAAAATGGCCAATACCAGTCTATTTCAGCTTACTAATGCCTAAGATATCAGTGTTTATGCATTCCATTTCATTTTTGACAACTTCCAATTTTCCCAGATTCATACTTCATACATTCCATTTTCCAATTTTCAATGAATGTTTACAGCTGTTTCTCTTCATTTTGAGTTGTGCCCCATCAACAAATGAAGGTCCCACTTGCTTTTCTCCCATTTGCTTTACTCCATTCGCTTTATCACTGTCAACTTCCCCAGTCACATTCTGAGTGCCTTCCAACTTGAGGGGCTCATTTTCTGGTACTATATCTGACAGTGTTTCTCTGCTATTCATAAGGTTTTCAATGACTAAATATTCGAAAGTAGTTCATTACTCTTCTGTCTTAGTCTGTCTTCATCTGGAAGCTCATCTGAAACCTATTCATCATGAGTGAGTCTGCTAGTATTAAATATACCTGTGGTATATCTTCCAGAATCACATAAACTCACAAACCACCACAGTATGGCAAACTGACGTACAACAAGAGTTGTTGGATGACATCAAGAACATCATCCAGGAAGAAAGCAAAAAATAATTAAGTAGACAAGAAAGAAGGAAAAGATTAAAATGGATGTCAAATGAGACTCTGAAACTTGTTCTCCAACGTAGACATGCTAAAGCAAATAGAA
>NW_006410659.1:8496-11338 GCF_000296735.1 Chrysochloris asiatica | reverse complement strand
CATATTTGTGCCCATCCCAAAGAGCAGTGACCCAACAGAATGTGGGAAATCATCAGGCAATATCTTTGATATCCCACGTGAGTAAAGTTTTACTAAAGGTAATACAGAAATGACTGAAAGCATACATTGACAGAAAATTTTCAGAGGTTAAGTTTCAGAAGAGGACGTGTCTGATGGATCTTGGCTAAAAGCAGAGACTACCAGAAAGATGTTTACTTGTGCTTTATTAACTATGCAAAGACTTTTGATTGTGTGGATCATGACAAGCTATGGACAACACTGTGAAGTGTGAGTATCCTGAACTCTTGATTGTGCTCATGAGGAATCTGTACCTGGACCACGAGGCAGCTGTTTGAACAGAACATGGGAACACTGAATGAATGAAAATTAGGAAAGGTGTGCAACAGGGTTGTATTTTCTCACCATATTTATTCCTGTATGCTTAGCAAATAATCCGAGAAGCTGGGTTATATGAAGAAAAACGTGGCATCAGGATTGGAGGAAGACTTATTAACAACTTGCGATATGCAGATGATACAACCTTGCTTGCTGAAATTGAAGAGGACTTAAAATGCTTAGTGATGAAGATCAAAGAGCACATCCTTCGCTATGGATTGCATATCAATGTAAAGAAAACAAAAATCCTCACCACTGGATCAATAAACCTTCTCATCAACAGAGAAAAGATTGAAGTTGTTAAGGACTTCATTCTTCTTAGATCAATCATCAAACTTATGGAAGCAGCAGTCAAGAAATCAAACGATGTATTGCATTAGGCAAACTGCTGCACAAGACCTGTTTAAGTGTTGAAGAGCAAAGATGTCAGCTTGAGAACTAAGGTGTGTCTGACCCAAGCCATGATATTTTCAATAACCTCATATGAATGTAAAATTTGGACAGTGAATAAGGAAGATTGTAGAAGAATCGATGCATTTGAGTTATGGTGTTGGAGGAAAATATTGAAAATACCATAGACTGCCAAAAAAACAAACAGATCTGTGTTGGAAGAAGTGCAGCAGCCAGTGTGCTCCTTGGAGGCAAAGATGACCAAACTTCATCTCTCATACTTCATACATATTGTCAGGAGGGACCAGTCACTGGAGAAGGAGATCATGCTTTATAAGGTAGAGGGTCAGATGAGAAGAGGAAGACCCCCTGCGAGATGGATTAGCAAAATGGCAGCATCACTGGGCTCAAATGTGGTAATAATTGTGAAGTTGGCCCAGGACTGGGTAGTGTTTCCTTCTATTGTGTCTAAGGTTGCTATGAGTCAGTATCAACTTTGTGGCACCTAATAACAATAACTATAATATTAAAATAATAACAATAAGTAAAGCAACTAGTTCATTTTAAACAGTATAAGAATGTCTTTTACATGGCAAACTCTTTTTCAAGGCAAACTCTCAATACAAGAGAAGAAATAACTCAAAACCAAACCAAATTCATTGCTACCGAGTGAATTCCAATTCATAGTGATCCTGTGCAGGGTTTCTGAGTCCTGGTGTGTCACTGTGTGTTATTGTGCTGGACTACAAGTTTGGTTTGAACAGCAAGATCAGTGTTTCAAGCTCACTAGCCTCTGCTTGGAATCACTATACAGAGTTGCTCTGTATTGGAACTGACTCAACAGCACTTAACAGCAACATTTTTGGGAGTGCTGATGTGGCACTATGGGTTAAAGTGCTAGGTTGCAAAGTCTGTTTGAACCACAAGATTTTCAGTTCAAGTACATTAGCCACTCCTTGGAAATCCTATGCAGGGTCACTATGGGTCATAACAGACTCAATGGCACTTAACAACAACAATATATACTGGAGCATAAAGCCTCATCTTTCTCTTGTTGAGTTATTGGTGGGTTCTGAACTGCCAACTTTGTGGTTAGCAGTCCATTGCTTATCCTACAACTCCACAAGACTCTGAGAAGCAATAATAGGAGTCATTTCATGAACTTTCTTTGCCCCTATTTTACTGACTTGTAGTAATGTCCTAAATTTTACCTCCTTTTTCAGTAAACATTTCAGATTCTCTGTTTCCCTTGTACAAGAATTGGATGTCAGATATGGTAGAGATGATGAGTATCCTGATGGTATTTTTCACCTTGCTGGTTATCAGTTTATATTGGACAATCAAAGGTAAGTGGGACAGGCAAGGTCATGCATGACATTGAAGTTATCTTTCCTTCAGGACAGATTTATTGTTCATTCTCCAGGAGACCTCTGTTTTAGACTGGCTGTTAGACCAAGATTCAACTTATTTCCAGAGAGAAGACAAGGCGGTCCAATCTATGTGAGCTTAAGTTATTCACTAATATACTAATGATATGTTGTAGGTGATCCCTCTCTGAGAAAGCTTATACCTTTATCAAGTGAACAATTAAAGAGTATCCAGAGTTTCTCTTGCCCTGTCTTTCAGTTAACAGCACATATAATCATAGCTGTGATTCTCAAATGTATTATGCTCCTCCTGAAATGTGTGGTTCAGCTTTTCTGTTGACATCTCTATTCTTTACTCCCCCAAATTGACAGAAACACAGTTTGTTCTCAAAGCAATTTTGTGACATTGATTTCTACAGAGATTCATTTATCTTATTTTATTTGTTATCCCCTTCATTGAAAATACTAAGATTTGATCCTGGATAATTTTTTTTTTAACTTTGTTAACCCTGACTCCTTGACAAACATGTCTATTTCTCCCTTTGTTAAGGCAGAACCCCAGATAATAAGGTTATGAAGTAAGAGATGATTCTTAATTTGTTCCTCAAACTTTTGTTTCTGATATAAATGAGGAATAACATGACCTCATATAGATCAATTTTTTAAAAATGTCCTTTACCCAGAGTATA
>NW_006410659.1:5827-6687 GCF_000296735.1 Chrysochloris asiatica | reverse complement strand
CTCAACCTACCCCCACATCCCAGCAACTGGCAAAGAATTCACCCCCCTCTAGTATGGGTTCTTTATCTTAGTCTTTTACAGTAGCAGTCCTATGCAGTATTTCTCCTTTTGTGACTGACTAGTTTCCCTCAACATAATCTGTCATTGTTTTTGTGAAATAATTTCCTTAAGTGGGAACTGTATTAAATTGACATTTAACTTCTGGTTTGTATTACTAAATGTTAGAAGATAGAATGAAAATATATCCCAAAAAGAAAGTGTTTTGACCGTAAACTTTTATACATTCCAAATAATTTCTAAACAAGTAAGGACAAAAATAGTAAGGGATGTGGCACATGCACTTTTACTGTAAATTCTGGAAAAAAAACTTGAGGAAACCATACCCCTCAAGTGGAAATTCAATCAGAATGATCCTGGTTTGACTCTGTAGGGTAAGCACAGGACTGCTAAACTATAAGGTCAGCAGTTCAAACAGGGTCTCTGTGAGTTGGAAAAAAATCAACAGCACACAATAACAGTTGTTGTTGTTATTAGGTGCTATTGAGTCGGTACCAACTCATAGCAACTTTTTGCACAGCAGAAAGAAACACTGCCCAATCCTGGGCCAACCTCACTACTGTTGCCATACTTGATCCATCAATGCTGCCAATTGGCCAATCCATCTCGTTAGGGGTTTTCCTCTTTATTTCTGACCCTCCACCTTACCAAACATGATATCCTTCTCCAGTTGACTGTTGCCTCCTGAAAATAAGTCCAAAGTATGAGAGATGAAGTTTGGCCATTTTGGCCTCTAAGGAGCACTCTGGCTGCACTTCTTTCAAAACGGATCCATTGGTTCTTTTGGCATCCCATGGCACTTT
>NW_006410659.1:0-1466 GCF_000296735.1 Chrysochloris asiatica | reverse complement strand
CACAACAACAAGGTAGTTATGTTATGGTTACAAATTTAATGACTTTTTGTAACAAGGATTTTTTTATAAATTGATTAATAAGTTAGGCATTAAACATCAATAGCTACTAACAACACAGAACAGAGTGTCAGCTAGAAATTATATTTTTCCTGATGGAAAAACAAAACTTACTTGTGAGGAATTCTTGCCAGAAAAATGGACCTAATTCAATTGACCTGTTAACCTTTGTACCACATTTCAATTTATAGGTTATACAAGATCAAGAATATCCAACCAGCAAAATATAGAGATGGAAAGATTGTCTTAAAAAATGAAGAAGACCAAACAATTTAGCATCTTTGATAAATATTTTTCAAGCTAATAAAATGAAAGAAGAGCCTACAGATTATGTCAGATGCAGAAGGTACATAAATAGATCACAATATGTGGATGCATTTAGTATTCTGTTGATGTAGTGAGCTACATGTTGGGCTGCTAACTGAGAAGGTGATGGCTCAAAATTACCAGCTGCTCTTCAGAAGAAAAGTGAATCTGTCTACTTCTGTAAGAATCTACAATCTTGGAAGCGCAAAGAAGCAGGTCTACTCTGTCCTACAGGGGTCACTATAAGTTGGGATCAACTTGATGGCAGTGTTGTGTTCATGTTGCAAAAATAAATGATTTTCTTTTAGAGGTATTACTGAAGTATTTATGGATGAAACTATATGATGTCTGGTATTTGCTTCAAAATAATATGACAAGAGTATGTAGTGGGTGAGGTTTGTTAAAACAAAATTGGTAATAAGATAACATTAACTGAAGATGGATGGAAGGAAAAGGTACTATACTAATATTTCTATTTTTGTATAAGTGTAAAATAACTTTTCATAGTAAAGTTTAAAATAGGAAGCACTCAGATTAGAATTCTTTGAGGACTGGGTGCATGGAAAGGGAAAGGACATAAAGAGTGTCTAAAAGAAAGACATAGCCACAGAAACTAAATTAAAACATTAGTTGCTATATAAAACAGCATATCAGAGAGAGCTGGAAAAAAGATATAATAAATTGTGTGAAATGTGGAGAAATTAAATACTAGAAGTGGATAAAGAAATAAAACACATTAGAAAGAAGTTAAATTGTGTGTGTTACATAAAGAGAAAATCTAAATATCTATTTATTATAAAAAATTAGATACTGAAAAACTGTAAAGGAATAACATTTAAAGAGGTGATGGCAAGTCTCTGAGAATAGATGATAAAATGAGACCATAGGTCTTTTTTTGTTTTGTTTTTAAAGTTTTTATTGTGAATTGAGTGGTAGTTTACATGGGAGAACAACAATTTTACACTCTTCATTTCATTTCAATTATTACAATCTCCTTTATGCATCATCATTCAATGGTATTTGCTTCTATTCCTTCTGGCTTTTTGTTTGTTTGTTTGTTTATTGTCAGGGAATGTACACAAAAACACTCAGGACTATATAAT
>NW_006410658.1:13491-14049 GCF_000296735.1 Chrysochloris asiatica | reverse complement strand
TCAAATCTATTAAGAGTTTCCTTTATGTATTTTGGGGCTCTTTCATTGGGAGCATAGATATTTATTACGATTATGTCATCTTGTTCAATTGACCATTTAATCATGAGATAATATCCATCTTTATCTATTATTCTTGTTTGTACCTAAAAGTTTATTTTATCAGAAATTAGTATTGCCACTCTTGCTCATTTTTTATTGCAATTAGCTTGGTATATATTTTTCCCATCCTTTAACTTTTAGTCTATTTTTGTCTTTGAGTGTAAGATGTGTCTCTTGCAGACAGCGTATTGAAGGATCTTGTTTTCTTACCCATTCTGCCACTCTCTACCTCTTAACTGGTGCATTTAATACATTGACATTCAGTGTAATTATCAATAGATATTAATTAATTTCTGTGATTATGTTTGGTTGTTTTTTGTGGTGCTGCTGGTCTCTTTGTTCTGCATGCCTTCCTGTACTGAGTTCATGTTTTTGGTGTTCTTTCTTGTCAGTTTCTCCATAGTTTTAATGTTTCCAAGTGTTTCTTGTTTTTTTTCATTTTCTTGGTATGTAGTGAAG
>NW_006410658.1:12833-13391 GCF_000296735.1 Chrysochloris asiatica | reverse complement strand
TCAAATCTATTAAGAGTTTCCTTTATGTATTTTGGGGCTCTTTCATTGGGAGCATAGATATTTATTACGATTATGTCATCTTGTTCAATTGACCACTTAATCATGAGATAATATCCATCTTTATCTATTATTCTTGTTTTACCTAAAAGTTTATTTTATCAGAAATTTGTATTGCCACTCTTGCTCATTTTTTATTGCAATTAGCTTGGTATATATTTTTCCCATCCTTTAACTTTTAGTCTGTTTTTGTCTTTGAGTGTAAGATGTGTCTCTTGCAGACAGCGTATTGAAGGATCTTGTTTTCTTACCCATTCTGCCACTCTCTCCCTCTTAACTGGTGCATTTAATACATCGACATTCAGTGTAATTATCAATAGATATTAATTAATTTCTGTGATTATGTTTGGTTGTTTTTTGTGGTGCTGCTGGTCTTCTTTGTTCTGCATGCCTTCCTGTACTGAGCTCATGTTTTTGGTGTTCTTTCTTGTCAGTTTCTCCATAGTTTTAATGTTTCCAAGTGTTTCTTGTTTTTTTTCATTTTCTTGGTATGTAGTGAAG
>NW_006410658.1:10717-11412 GCF_000296735.1 Chrysochloris asiatica | reverse complement strand
TAAATTTATGTTTTCTGATTGCCTCTAGATAGATATGATCAAGAGATGGGCTTCCATTTTCACTTTTTTTATTACTCAACTTAGAGTAACTGTAGTAGATGTTGGCTGCCTATCTGGTGTATAGCAGCAGGTATTGGCTCTTGCCTGGATGGTGAGATTTTATAGGGTGTTATTGTAGCTTGGCTATATGACTTCAATTTCTGTCTCTTCTTGGGTAGTATAGGGAGAGAAAGAGTACACTCTATTTTAAAAGGGGCAAAAAGAAACAAGCAAAAAAAAAAACATAGCAAAATAATACAGGTTTTTATCATTGTGGAAGACCATTCACAGATGATCATAACCCTCCAGGGTGGGAGGAGTGTCCACTCACTCAGGCACGCCCTCTAGTCACCCAAATGGTGGTGTGCAGAGAAAGGTAAATGAGTGGACAAAAAATTGTTTGCCCATTTATCTCTGAAGATCAGTCAGATCTCTGCAATGGGATGTCTGTCCTGTGGCTGTATTTGCTGCCTCCTTTAGTGTGTTTTTAAAAGGCATTGGTTTTACACACTGTTCTTTTATATAGTAGTTGGTGTTGGCTTTTGCTCTTTATGTTGGGGGTTTACATAGTGCAAATGTGGCTTGGCTGTACGGCCATGCCTGATGTCCTTTATTAGGTAAGGCAGGAATAAAACCTTCTGCCCAAGTAGGAGGGC
>NW_006410658.1:4613-10377 GCF_000296735.1 Chrysochloris asiatica | reverse complement strand
GATCCTACATAAGTTTTCCAAAGAGCGGTTGGTGAGCTGAACTGCCAACCTTGCAGTTTGAACCAACTTTGTAGTCCAGTGCATTAGTCCACAGAGCCACACCAGGCCCATAGAATCCTTCAATATTATAATCCAGGGCTTACATTTTGTCTGCAGTTATTTCAAGTTGAGGAAAACTGAATGTGTTCTTATCTTTGGCTTTCTAACTCCAGGACTTTGCACATTTCATGATAATACTTGACTTTGTCTTCTCTAACTACCCTTCAAAATTTTATTTCCAATTCCTTTACTTCATTTCATCCATTTGCTTTAGCAACTGTATGCTGGAAAGCAAGTTTCAGAGTCTCTTCTGACATTCCTTTTGATATTTTCTTTCTTTCCCGTCTTTTTCATCACCTTTTGCTTTTTTCCTGTTCAACATTCTTGATGTCAACTCACAACTCTTCTGGCCTTTAGTTGTTAGTGTCTAGTGCATCAAATCTGTTCTTCAGATGGTCTCTGAATTGAGGTAGGATATATTCACGGTCAAATTTTGGCTCTTGTGGATTTGTTTTACATTTTTGTGGGGATTTTTAGAAAAAAAAATAAACATTTTAGAATGAATTGAGTGAAAGTTTACAGATAAAATCATAATTTTTGTATTCCACAAATAACACATTTTGTTTCAATTCAATGATTTCAAACCCCTCCATACAACAACAGTTATCCCATTTCCTCCCTGTGGTTCCTATTTGCATCCCACCCACCTTTCCACCCCAACTCAACTTTGTCGCTAGATAAATGTTGTCCTTTTGAGGTTTGATGATTGCCCATTCCATAGTGAACATGACTTACTAGTGGTGTTGTTCCCCCTGTATTCCTATCTACTGTTCTGCTGAAAATTTGGCTGTGAGGGTGAGTTCCTTTCCAGACCTGAAGGGTGGTTAGGTGCCATAGTCTCAGGTTCTTCCAGTCTTTTTCTGACCAGTAAGCCTGGTCTTTTAATAATAATTTTAAATTTTATTCCGCATTTTCTCCCACTCTATCTGAGAGCTTCTAATAGTGGTAGCTGGGTAACATCTAGTTTTTCTGAAACATTTTACATGTTCCATTATTCTATGTTATGAACATGTGTCATCAGTCCATTGTACTAATTGATTGCATGCATCTTCAATTCTTATCGCTCTTTCTTATGCACATGGAGAGACTAATAGCAGCACTATTGCTGCTGATGTTGTTAAGTGCCGTTGAGTGAATTCCGAACAATAGCAACCCTGTATAGGGTTTCTGAGGAGCAGCTGGTGAGTTTGAACCACCGACCTTGCAGTTCAAATGGCTTTGCCGTCTGGTGCATTAACCCACAGCGCCATACCAGTACTCCTAGCAGCACCATAGAAAGCCACAAATGAGTTTTCAAGATCCCAGATGCTACTCACCAAAGTAGGATGCAGAACATTGTCTTTGTGGACTATGCTATGTCAGTTCACCATGGTGTCCCCTGAGACTATGATCCTGAGCTTCCAGGCCCAGCACCTCATTGCCTTAAGATGCTTGATGATATCTATGAAATTTTCACCATTTTGCCCACTGCATGCACCACCAAATACATAACTATGTTTTGCAGGGAAGGTAAACCTATATACAAATATCCTCTTTCAAATTCTTACATATTTGTGTGTATACTCCCACTCTTCTTCCCATACCCATTCAGGCAGTGTCTTTGACCATGTATATACCCACAGAACACAATTGTTTCAAGATTGTACATATATATCACTATTTACCTCTATCCCCTTTAGCCCTTGCTTACCTCCATGTGTCTTCAACTGTCTTTATCATTCTTCTACCAAACTCCCTCTTTTTATATTGCTTTGCCTCTTCTTGTGTATTGCCTTCTTAGACAAGTTAACACGTGTCTACCTTCTAATCAATGAATTAGATTCTCTGTTACTGTCCACCACTGGTAACCATAAAAGACATTTTTTTTTTTCTTTTTTAGTATTTAACCTATTCCTTTTTGTTTTAAGTTTTTATTGTGAATTATGTGGGTCTACATGGGAAAACATCAGTTTTACATTCATCTTATGGTATTTCATTTCACTGCAATGATTAATCTATTCCTGAAATCTTACAATAGTGGTCTCATACAAAATTTGTGCTTTTATGATTGACTAATTTTACTCAATATAATGTCCTCCAGAGTTCAGACATGTTATGAGGTATTTCAGAGTCATTATTCTTCAGTGTTGCAAAGTATTCCAATGTCTATATGTGCCAAAGTTTATCTTTTCTTCACTGATGGGAATTTAGTTTGTCTCCAACTGTTTGCTTGTGAATAGTGCTGTGATGAACATCAGTGTGCATTTATCTACTCATGCACAGGCTCTTATTTCTTATGGATTTATATCCAGAAGTGGGTCTGCTGGATCATACAATATTTTTATTTTCAACTTTATGAGGAAGTGCCTTATTGTTTTCCACAGTGATTGAACCATTTAACAGTCTCATGGACAATTTAAAATGGTCCCTGTCCCTCCACAACCTCTCCAGAATTTGTTATTTTCTGTTTTTGTTTTTAATGTTAATGTTCAGGTGAGATGATATCTTACTGTTACTTTTATTTGCATTGCTGTAATGGGAGTCCTTGTGGTGTGCTGCAGGATAATACACTGGACCTTAAGGTCAGTTTGAATCAAAAGTTCCGTGATTCAAACCCAACAACAACTCAGAAACCCTACACAGGGTCACTATGCGTCAGAACCGACTGGAAGGCATTTAACAACAACAGTGGTGAATGATCAAGAATATTTCTTCATATGTTTGCTGGCTGTCTGAATGTCTTTCATGTTGAGGTGTCTGTTTATGTCCTGTGCCCATTTTTTGTAGTGTTGCTTATCTTTTTCTTTGGAGATGTTTTAGTTTTCTATTAATTTTCAGAAATTAGTCCCTTGTCTGATATGTTGTTACAAAAAAAGTTTCTCATTTTTACTCTTTTGGTGAAATGTTCAATGCACATAAGTGTCTATTTTTTAAGAGTTCCCAGTCATCTATGTTGTCTTCTAGTATTTGTGGATTTTCAGCAATTTTTGAAGGTGTATTTATGCCATGCAATAAAGCCACTAGGTTTGTCCCTGTTTTTTCACTGTTGATCTTTATGGTTCTAGGTTTCACATTTAAGTCTTTAATCCATGTTGAGGCATTGTGTATATGATATGAAATGTGGCTCTTGTTTCATTCTTCTGCAAACAGATATCCAGTTTTTCCAGCACCATTTGTTGAAGAAACTATTCCACTTTTAACGCGGTTTGGGCCTTTGTCAAAGATCAGCTGACAGTATGTAGATGGATTTACCTCTGGGTTCTCAATTTTGTCTCACTGATCTTTGTATCTTTCATTCTACCAGTACCAGACTGTTTTGACCATTGTTACTGTGTAGGAAACTTTGAGATCAGGGAGTGAGAAATCTCCAACGTTGTTATTCTTAAGTAACGCTTTACTTATCCATGGTCTCTTTCCTTTTAACATAATTATATTAATCAGTTTTTCCATCTTTTTAAGAATCTGGATAGAGATTGTGTTGTATTTATAGATTACTTTGGATAGTGTTGACACTTTCACTGTGTTAAATCTTCCTATCCATAAGCTTGATATATTCTTCCATTTTTGTAAGTCTCTTTTGGTTTCTTGTAGTAGAGTTTTATAGTTTCTTTGTCTTTTGTTTCTCTGGTTACATTTATTCCTAAGTATTTCATCTTTTGGGTGGCTATTCTAAATGGTATTGTTTTCCTAATTTCTTTTTCAAAGCTGTCTTTACTAGTATACAGGAACCCAAATGATGTTTGTATATTGACCTTGAGTCATGCAAATTTGCTGTATGTTTCAATGAGTTCCAATAATTTTCTTGTTGAGATTTTGGGATTTTCTTATGTATAGAATCATATCATCAGCAAATAGAGAGAGTTTCTTTGCCAATTTGGGTACCTTTAATTTTGCTTTCTTGCCTTATAGCTCTGACTATGACTTCCAGCACAGTATTCAATAGGAGTGGTGGTAAAAGGCATTATTGTCTGGCTCCTGTTGACAAAGGGAATGCTTTCAGTTTCTTTCCATTGAAAGTATTGTTGGCTGTTGGATTTGTATATATGTTTTTCATTGTGCTGAGGAATTTCCTTTCTATTCTTACATTGCCGAGTGTTTTTATCAGGAAGGGATGTTGGATTTTGTCAAATGCCTTTTCTGCATCAATGACAACACATAAAAGCATATATTTTTACTGTGATTATTCCCACATACTGCAGTGAAAATGCAATGATTCAGAAAGTGAAGTCCTTTGATGTACACTTTGAGTAGGACTACACAGGAAAAAAATTCATGTAGTAATAAGACCTCAAATGCCCACTTCTCCCATTCCCGTAAGATGCTATTTCTCTTATTTTTAAATCAAGTTCTTCAGACCTTCCCTTTCCCTATAAATAATTTCACTGTTGAAGTCAAATTTCTAAATTCTCTACATTGTTACCCTACATTAAAACATTTTCAGAAAGAGTAGTTAAAGTCCAGAAAGAAAAACTAAGTATTAATTCAAATTAAACAATGTATTTATGCAAAATAGGTCTACATATCTTTATTTAAATTTTTTAGACTATTTTCTTTGAATAAAACATTGCAAATTTTCACAAGTCTAATCCTACAATACTCTATAATATCTAGGTAGAAATAACTCTTGAAGGAAAATTTTATTAAATTTCCATGATAAATAGATTAAATATCAATTTAATATTCTGTGGTTGTATATCAATTTTAATTATTTCTTGATTTCCACCAAATTTAAGATTACAAGGAAATTATTTTACTTGGTGTGTATTCTGTTTGGGAAAAGGAAAAAAAAAAAGCCCTTGCATTTATTTATCTGGTTAAATAAATATAAACGCCCCAAACACTACCTAATAATATTAGAGGGCATGGAAAAATAAAGTCAATGAGTTCGAAAAAAAAAAAAAAAAGATTAAATGACTAGTACATAGAATTTAGTTTCAATCCAAATGTTTGTCACTTTAATTCAGCTAGCTTTTTTCAATTATTTTATGCAAATGCTTTTCACTTGAGCCCCCCACAGCAAATCCAGAATTTGAAAATAATCAGATAGAGCACAGTGCAATTTAAAGTCCTGAAAACAAGTACAGAAATGTTGTTTTATGCTTGAGGGAACTGTGCATGGACCATCTGCTGCCTTGGCAATAATTCCCATGATGCCTGTCAAAGTATGTATGTATGCAGAAGCAGAGAATTAGGAAGGAGAAATTCTCACAGTCACTGGAGTAGGTACCTAGGAAACTACACCATCCACTCTGGCATCATTCATATAAAAAAATTAGGCACCTGTGGTACATTTCAGCTCCACCTACTAAATCCAGACCAAAAGGGAAGACTGTCATTGAGAATTTTTACTATTATAATATAGTTATAATTTTGATGCAGATTGAGTTAAGAAAATAATTGACTAGAAATTTATGCTACATTTTCACTCCATTGTGGGACACAATGGAAATAAAATGGAAATATCATAGAAAAGACAATTTATGCTACTTCATCAAAATAATCTGCAACCTGATGAGTTCGTTCTATCTACGAATTTATTCCAAAATATTAAGCAACACAAATTTCTCCCTGTTTACTTATTTATTTTTCTTATTGTTGTAAAGTGCCATCAAGTAGGTTTCCGACACATAGCTACCTTGTATAGGGTTTCCGAGGAGCTGCTGGTGAGCTTGAACTGCCGATCTTG
>NW_006410658.1:0-3399 GCF_000296735.1 Chrysochloris asiatica | reverse complement strand
CGGCAGTTCGAAACTACCAGCTGCTCCGCGGGAGAAAGATGAGGCTTTCTACTCCCATAAAGATTTACACCCTTGGAAACCCTATACAGGGTCGCTATGGGTCGGAACCGACTCAATGGCACATAACAACAACAACAACATATATATAGATAGATACAGAGAGAGAGAGAGAATTAGATAAGTCTTAACCCCACTGCAACCTAGCAAAATATTTGAATTCTGAATCACATTTTAGATTGATAATAAGATTTTAGGTTTGTATCAAGTTTACAGTCTTATAGACAGCTATTTCTTTTTTCTTTTTTTAGTTTTTACTGTGAATTAAATGATAGTGTACATGGAAAAACATCAGTTTTATACTCATTGTTTCATTGCAGTAATTATAATCCCCTCCATGCAACATCATTCAATTGTATTTGCTTCTACTCCCTTTTTTGTTTGTTTTTGGAATGCACACAAAAACACTTAGGAATATATAATCATTTAAACAACCAAAGGGCACATTCTGCACTCCTGTCTCATGACCACCAGCACACAGCCTTTCTCTTTCCATGAGTCTAGAGTCCTCAGCTGCTCTATCTCTACATGTCCTCATCTCTGCCTCCATCTCTGTTGTCACTGCTTCTCCAGATAGGATCCCAAATTCCACTCATGCTCTTCTCCCTTGATGGGCCTACGGTCCTCTGTTCCTGGATTGTAAGATTAACTATTCCCCCCTTTTTGTTCATGAAAACAATTGCTCACTATTGAATCGTAAGAATTTTATCCCCATCTCCCTTCACCAGACCCATCTAAACAAGATGAAAATTATTCAGTGGGGATTCTCCCTTCCCCACACATTCTGAATCTAAACTCATTCTTGAAAACTTGTAAGCCAGTCACTTGGTTTCTTTAAAACCCCTCTCCCCCACCATTTTAGTTAGCTAATGTCTACATTGCCCCTCCCTATCAATAACCTCATATGGATGAGAAAGCTGGACAGTAAATAAGGAAGATCATAGAAGAATTAATGCCTTTGAATTATGGTTTTGGAGGAGAATACTGAAAGTGCCATGGGCTGCCAAAAGAACCAATAGATCTGTTTTTGAAGAAGTGCAGCCAGAGTGCTCCCTGGAGGCCAAGATGGCCAAACTTCGTCTCTCATACTTTGCACATATTGTCAGGAGGGAACAGTTGCTGGAGAAGGATATCATGCTTGGTAAGATGGAGGGTCAGAGAAAAAGAGGAAGACCCCCAATGAGATGGATTGGCCAGGTGGCAGCATAAATGGACTCAAGTGTGGCAACAGTAGTGAGGTTGTCCCAGAATCGGACATTGTTTTGTTCTGCTGTGCCTACGGTCGCTATTAGTCGTTTCCAACTCGATGGCACCTAACAACAACAACAACATTAATCCTGTGTATAGAGGGGATGGGATTGGTCCTTGATCCTTCTTTCTCAGTTGGTATTTTGTGCTACTATATCCATAAATATAGGCCAAGTTCATCAAACTGCAGCAATTTATACTTGTTTCCTTTATCAAATTTTTTTTATCTTCTTCTAGTCGAGTTCTGATCATCAAGTCATGGAAGCTAGGTCAAATGGATACTATATGCAAGTTTGGGCATTCTTCTCTGTCTCCCCTCACTTCATATCAGTTGGATGCTTCACTCTCAGCTTTAGCACTCCATGGCTATGTCCCTGTCCATGGGCTAAGAGGCTCAGTCTCACTGTACTTCAGACCAACCAGCCTTCCTCTTCTCTCACTCATCTCCAGGTTGATGGGAGTCTATGGAACTCAACCCATATCTTCATTGCTGCCTTGCCCCTTCTACCATTCACCAGTAGACCAATGTTGTCACCAGCAAGCTTACATTAAACCTGTTCATGTGTTCCCTATGAGTTTTAGCTTTGGAGGGAAGTTTGTCCTGAAGGGACTTGATTGCTTGCATTGATGGCTCCCCGCTAAACAACTTGCTTGTTCTTGTAGTAGCCAATCAGACTGACATTTTGTTTTGGATTTTTCCTGCTGGTCTTTCTTTCAAGAAGTATCTTTTGTTTCACTAGCTATTCCAGGCTGGTCTGCTTGTCCTTTCAAGTGGGAATGTCCTACCTCAGACAGTTCTGGATGGGGCTCAGGATTCCACCTAAGGCCCTAAACAATACAAAGAAGCCTATTTCACTGGGCAATTTCTAGCACCCCTTTCAGTTATTCCAATCAGTTATAAGTTGAAGATGGGCTTATAAGCTTTCTATAACCATGTTTCAGGATATTCCTTTCTATCCCACTCAAGTGTCTATTTTACAATAGTAGGCGAAGGAAATCAATATTCATAAGACAGTCAAGCATCTTAACATTATTGCCCCTCTTTCACTCATTCAGACTATGTCTCAATTCATGTATCACAGAACTCTGTTTTTCCAAGGTTGAGCATACATCACTGTTTACCTCTGTCCCATTTAGCCCATGCAAACCTGCCTAAGTGTTTCCCTACATACCTTGTTCTTCCATCCCAGTCATTCTTTTTGTGTATTGCCCTCCCCAACACCCAAACTATGATGTGTCTATCCCCTATGCTGTGCTCTACCATCCCTTCTCTCTCCCTCCTGGAAACCAATAAAGATTTTTTTTCCCTTTAAAAATGGGTGTCTTTTCGTAAGTTTTTACAATAATGATCTTATGCAATATTTGTCCTTTGTGACTGACTAATTTCACTCAGCATAAAGAGCTCTGGTAGCGTAGTGGTTACGAATTGGGCTGTGAACCGCAAGGTCAGCAGTTCAAAACTACCAGCTATTCTGTAGGAGAAAGATGAGGCTTTCTGCTCCCTTAAAGATTTACAGCCCGGAAACCCTGTACAGGGTCGCTATGAGTCGGAACCGACTCGACAGCACTCAACAACAGCAATTTCACTCAGCATAATGTCCTCAAGGTTCATCCATGTTATGCCATGGCTTGTAGCTTCCTTGTTGTTCCTCAAGGTAGCATAATATTCCATTGTGTGAATGTACCACAGTTTGTCCATTCTTTCATTGATGGGCACTTAGGCTGTCACCATCTTTTTACTATTATGAATATTGCTGCTATGAACATTGGTGTGCATATATCTACTAGTGTTGTGGCTTATATTTCTTGTGGGTAAATACCAAGTAGAGGAATTTCTGGATCATAACATATATCTATTTCCAACTTTCTGAGGAAACACCATACCATTTTCCAAAGTGACTGGACCATTTTGCATTCCCACAAGCAGTGTAGGAGGGTCCCAGTCTCTCCACATTCTCATTTATTGTCTTCTGCTTTTTTGAACTTCACTGTTATTGCTGGTGTGAGATGATATCTTATTGTTGTTTTGATTTGCATCTCTCTAATAGCTAGTGATTATGAACATTTCTTCATATGTTTGTTGGCTACCTGAAT
>NW_006410657.1:11050-11983 GCF_000296735.1 Chrysochloris asiatica | reverse complement strand
AACACTGCCTGATCCTGGACCAGCCTCACTTCTGTTGCCACACTTGAGTCCATCGTTGCTGCCACTTGGCCAATATCGTTGGGAGTCTTCCTCTTATTCTCTGACCCTCCACCTTGCCAAACATGATATCCAGCGACTGTTCCCTCCTGACAACATGTCCAAAGTATGAGAGATAAAGTTTGGCCATCTTGGATTCCAAGGAGCACTCTGGCTTCACTTCTTCCAAAACAGATGTATTGGTTCTTTTGTCAGCCCATGGCATTTTCAATATTCTCCTCCAACACTGTAACTCAAAAGCATAAATTCTTCTACGGTCTTCCTTATTCACTTTCCAACTTTCGTACACATATGATTTGCCAGTATAATATGTCCTTTGATTTTTTAACTGCTGCTTTCATGAGTGTTGATAGTTGATCCAAGAAGAATGAAGTCCTTGAAAACGTCAATCTTTTCTCCTTTGATAAGAATGTTGTTTATTGTTCCAGTGGTGAGTATTTTTGTTTTCTTTACATTGAGATATAAGTCATACCAAAGGCTGTGTTCTTTGATTTTCATCAGTAAATATTTTAAGTCCTCTTCACTTTCAGCAAGTACTGTTTCAAGATTTAGCATATGATCAAGAGTCAATGATACTGAGGGAGGAAGTCCAAGGTATTGGCAAAGAACAAGGGCACCAGGACTTGATGGAATTAAAATGGAAATCTTTCAAGAATGTTAGGCGGCAAAGGAGGCACTCACTCATCTCTGTCAAGAAATTTGGAAGACAATGATCTGGCTGACTGATTGGAAGAAATCCATATCTGTGCCCATTCCAAAGAGAGGTGACTCAATGAAATGTGGATATTGTCAAACAATCTCTTTGATATCCCATACTAGTAAAGTTTTGCTAAAGGTAACACAGAAATGCTACAATCATACATTGACAGAGAACTT
>NW_006410657.1:7749-8780 GCF_000296735.1 Chrysochloris asiatica | reverse complement strand
GACCCATGATGAAACCAGTAAGACACTACTATGCCCTATGGGACTTTTCTTTGGGATTGAAGACTGTGCTCCCATTTTTCAGATACAGAGGTTAACCTTAACAGAAACAGAAGAGACACTTAGGGAAATTACTTCCTGCCTACTGTGCCCTAATGTGTGCACCCAGAATAAAGCAAGGGAATCTCAAAAGTGAAGGCAACAGTGAGTGCAGGTGACACAGAGCCAAAAACTCCTAAGAAAAAGATGATTGGTAGCACTGCTAGGAATGTTCAGTCACTGTGCTCCTGGGCTCACCTGTCCAGGTGGCCAGCAGTCCTCCCAACCAAGCAATGTCACCCACAAAGAAGACAATGTCCCTTTGTCAGTAATACTATTTATCAGGAAGCCTATGAGGTCCCTGAACATGGTAGCCAGAAATGTTTCCAAACCAAAATGAGGGTTTGCTGCCTGTCACTGTAGTCAATCACAGAGATGGGGAGCGATCCAATCCAAGCTTTATTAGAAGAAAGCCAACCATCTGAAGGATGGAGACAATAGTCTCTCAAGACCATCCTCCTTGTAGTTTATTTTATTTGATAATGCTTCCCTTCTTGCTTTTTTTTTTTTTTACTGTTAGGGTGATATATTTTTTCTATCCTATACTTTTTAATCCATGGATGTAAGGTGTGTCTCTTGCAGTCAGCATTTTGAAGGATCCTATTTTATGATCAATTCTGATACCCTCTGTCTCTTGCTTGGTGCATTTAATGTATTGATATTCAGTGTAATTATGCAAAGGTATAGATTAATTGTTTTCATTTTGCTATGTGTGTGTGTGTGTGTGTGTGTGTGTGTGTGTGTGTGTGTGTGTGTGGTGTTGCTATTTTCTTTTTTCTGCATGCTTTCCTGTGCTGAGGTCATTTTTTGGTGTTTTTGCTTGTCAATCTCTTCATAGTTTTAATGTCTCCATAATCTAGGATTTTCCTTTTCTTGCTTTATTGTAAAGATATTCTAAGTTTCTTTGAAGTGCTATATATTATTATTTTCTTCCT
>NW_006410657.1:5546-6429 GCF_000296735.1 Chrysochloris asiatica | reverse complement strand
CTCTCCAATTTCCTCCCAGTAGGTGTGATCTGGAAATGAACTTCTTTGTTCACTGTTCAATTCAAAGTGTGTATAGCAGGTGTTATTTGTAGATGTTGCTTTGATGTATAGCAGCTGGTATTGGCTTTTGCCCAAATTGTGAGACTTCAGAGGACTCAGTTGTAGATAGGCTGTATGGTCACAGTTGCTGTCTCATGTTAGGTGAGGCAAGAAGAGAAAGTGCATCCACAAGCCAAAATAAAAATTCAAGACTAAAAGTGAAAGTCATAAAAACACAGAAAAAAACAATCTTGAGGCAATAACACTGCAAAAAGAAAAGAAAATTTGAAAAAAGTAATAAAGTAATAAAAATTAGCCATGATGAGATGGGGGAAAGTGCCACCAAGTGGACTCTTACCTTTATAGTCTTCTGAGACATTTCACGATGTTCCCACAGTACCTCATTGATCTATCACCAGGTTTCTTTCTTTCTGTTTTCCTTCCCTTCCATTCAAACTTGTTCAGCAATTTCTCCTAGAGAGAACTAGCCTAGGGCTGTCCACATCCGATTTTAAATAGACTGCTGGTGCTGTTCTTTCTACTATCACCTCCCCTTTTGGTTTTGCATCCATCTGTGGGTTACACACATTGTGGAACTTTTCTGGAAGCATCTACTCAACAGGTCTCACATCTGGTCACCAGAAAGGAAATGTGTAGGAAGAGAAAAGAAAAGAAGAAATAATAATGATAATATTTGCACCTTTGCCCCTGTTAGTTGCAAGCAGATTTCTGCAATGGGAGCGCTTTCTTTCCTCTCAATCCATTCACTCCTGTTTACAATGACTGTGGCAGGTCATGTTCACTGCTCCAAATGTGAATCACCTCCTTTCTTTCTTCTGTTCAA